>NW_022146926.1:1767914-1971528 GCF_002938485.1 Sitophilus oryzae | reverse complement strand
TTCTTCAGGTACTTCGTTAGTTTGTGCTAGTACATCAGTATACCAAGTTATGGTATGGACTTTTAACTGCTGGGCAAGCGTTCAGCTCTTCCAATCCTTCTTATTGCTCAGTACTACATTGACATGTTTGTCAAAGTTGTACGTTCTTGGCATATCGACCACTGGGAGTTGGAGGAGTGGTATTTTCCTTTTGAGGGTGTTCCAAACCCCTGATCTGACAATTCTACAAGTACTAATTCCGTTAGTGACCATTCTAATCATTGTCGCATTGGCATATCTACCAATGACAATGTGCAGTGGTGTTAGATCTAGAATGACCTCCATTGCTGCTGTTGAGGATAGGTTAAAAACTTTATTTCTTCTCGCACGTTTTTTAATTGCTTCCATTTTTGAAAATTTTTGTATTCCTTTTCATAAGTTATTCGGGATTTAAATGGAAGTAGTTTCAGGCAAAATCAGGCCATAGGTATTATACCGTGTTATTTCAAACAAAAAATTCTATTTAACCGCATGATACCTATAAAAAATCCTTCTATTTTAATTCCCCTCTCGACGGGCCTGAGTATACGCTTTTACTATATGGCAAGAAAATGATTTTTAGTAAGTAGGTCATTTATTTTTTTCCTTGTCGACATGGGAAATGAACCATTAGCCGAAGGGCAAAACCGACCGTAAATACTTTTCCTCGTTCTACTACTTTGTGAAAATAAAACAGTTGTTGCTTTATGTGTATGCTCATTACACTCCATAAGTCCTTACGGAAAATCAATGGTGATTAAGGAATATTTTCTTACCGTATACTGCCAGCACTATAGAAATCCCAAAATGGCAAATAAACCTTTTATTAAGATAATATTGGCTAAGGCTAAATAAGATCTATGGCGTTACAGACTTAGTAATATAATTATTATCGTTAGCTGATAAGTACATTTTTCGATCCAAAATATTTATTTCGTTGAATAATAGACTAAGGAGGGAATCTATACCGTATGATCGAAAAAAAAACGGCGTTAAAAATGGCAGGGGAATGACAATAATTGATGATAATTTTGGCGTGGTCAATTTCTAGACGTCAATCACTAGAAATTGACATAAAACTTGTCAAATAGTAACACTAATTACAATAATAATATTTAACAAGGATAGAACGTTTCCAGACACAATTCTAAGTCCAAAAATAGTATACTCGTATTCTTCTATTAGGAGTAAAAATGACATTATTAAAGATCTATTGCGGTCCCGCTAATTTTCTTGGTATGCTCCTTCCTTGGTTGTTTTATTTAATGGTTTATTTTGTTTTTTTTATCAAGAACAATTAAATAAAAGCAGAAAAGTATAATCTAGATTGAAATTTCATGTCCCGTTTAA
Organism: Sitophilus oryzae; assembly: GCF_002938485.1. Classification (NCBI taxonomy): domain Eukaryota; kingdom Metazoa; phylum Arthropoda; class Insecta; order Coleoptera; family Curculionidae; genus Sitophilus; species Sitophilus oryzae. Next base: position 1,970,160 of record NW_022146926.1, on the reverse strand, counting down.
GCGTATCAATTTGTGGTCAGACGCCACTTTCACTAAATATTTTTTAAACCTAAAAAGCATTTTTTTCTGTAGAAAATTTGTCAAAATCAATTAATTTAACACCATTGAATAGTGTGGGAGAAAGAAAAAAACTATCTTATACTGAACATAAACAACTGAACTGAAAAATATAAAAAAATATATATGAAACAAATTGGTCTAACTTTCGGTCTAACCAATAAAAAAAGTTATTACTCTTCAAAACCGTTAAAACATATGTAGGTGGCGCCCCCTACAAATAGGAGTCATATTGACATCAAAATCAAATTTCTCATGTCAAAAAAATCCCAGACACCAATTTTCATCCAAATATTGACGTTACTTGAGAAATTATTTGGAAAAAATCGAAATAAAAATGAAACTACACCCTGTATCTCCGAAACTAAGCATTTTAGGACATACATGTATACGAACTTTTTTACTTATTTTTATCTGAAGAATATGCTGCCAACGTTTCCGGAAAACAGTTCGGACCACCCTGTATAAGTAAATTTTAATGGTATCCAATTAAAAAATATAGGGATGGAATTTAATAATTCATATTACCATAGAAACGCGTTTAAATTCTAGTACTTCCATATTCCTAATAAAAATTCCAGCATATTTTTATGTTTTTCTTAATGTTCTCTAAAATGGTATGGAAATATGGTAAACGGGAAATTTTTATGAAGAATGCATTTTTTTCACAATGTCAAAAATAAAAAACAAGATAAAAAGGAGCGCTCTATTTATTTTTCAGCTCTGAAGCGGAACTCAAACTCAAAGAGTAAACGGCGCTAATTGATATAGAGTAAATTGTTTTATTTTTAGGATTTCTGGATTACCTTTAAAAATAACCGAGGACCTATTTATAAATATGGAAGGCGGTCTAAAATGATCTTGAAAAGGTAGGAAAGCAACGTTTCAGACTAAACAGAGTTATTAAAAACTAAAATAGAGCTTTTGGTGTTGAGTTTAAATTGGTGTTTGGTGTATTATAATTGATTTGTGAACTTTTCAAAAGGCGTCCAAAAGATGACGAAATTAAAAATTCACATGTTCTTTTCAACTAAAATGACAGACCACTGTTATGTAGTCCTTTGGTAAAGACAATGTATAATGAATCAAACGAAAAAAGAGCAAATATATCACTGACGGTCATGGTCTGTCATTTTAAATCAAAGGTAGTCATATAAGACGACTCATCAAAAGTCATACAAAATGAATGTTTCAGATAATTGTATTTTTTTGTTGAATATTTCTTAGAAAATAATAAAACTAAAAAAGCATTCAATTTTTGAAATAATTAAAACAGAGTAAAATTAAAATATAAATGCTCTTTTATAACATTGCTTGTATTAACTGTAATCATTATGTTTGATATCATAATAACTCTGTTTTTCTTTGTAAAAATAATTAAGATTAATTGGATTATTATATTGACATCAATTAATGAACAGTATGGCATCAGCTCGTAATAAAAATATATTGACTAAAAAATACATTTATAACTGGCAGCTCGAAAGAATTTAAAAATGTAGTAAATAAAGATTATAACGATGTAATAAACATAAAATCGACAGCTGGATAAATAGAATGTAAAATGATAAGCTCCTTTAAGACAAAAGTAGTAACAATAAAAGAATAAATATAGTTTAGCAGACCTAATTATCCACATATAGTTCGTTTTATAATCGTTGCCAACCTCGAAACCAAGAAAAACCATTTTTGTATCTATACATCCGGTCAAATCTCAGAAATCTGGGGGTCAAATATTAAACATCTTGTGAAATATTTATTCATTGCAATTCAGAAAGAATTTAGTGAATAGACTTACAGAGTGTTAACAAATATGTGCCATTTCTCCTGGGGAGATTCCTCACGTAAAAATAAGATTTATGTTTTATATCAATATATTCCGAATTTTCTAAAATAACTGACCTAATCAATGACACATGTCGCGTCGCGTTTGCGTCGCGTCCGCCCCATTGAACCCCGACGCTCAGCGGACGCTAGCGCAACGCCAAACGCGAACGGCCTGAACGGTCTAATTTAAGTTAAGTGAATTGATTCCATAGACTTAAAATAAAATATAGACTACACTATTTACATCTCAAAGCGGCCAAACAATCTTTTTTGTACACAGTTTACTTCTGGGTACAGTCGATCGAGCCTTCCTCATCCAGCCTATGTTGTCACGTCTTTAATATTATCAATATTTTTTTTTCTTATTATACACATATATTGAGATATTAATACTACAGTTTAATAAAGTAGGTTTTAATATTCCATAGATGTATTAAATAGTCCTTATGCTACTAAATTATAAGTCGGATACTGTTTAAAAAGGATAAGTTCTTTACAATATGACAACACCGATTAGAGGCGAGGGAGCCTATTCATTCATTTATTACCTTGTAGTACGCGTCGCACGTGTGCGGTAAAACTATGTTGCCGCTATGTCCCCGGCTGTATTAACGCATTTTCTTAGCTTGTAGTCCTTAAGTGTTTATTTTATTGACTTTTTCTGTTCAAGAACTATAAAATATGGTTCGCCAGTGCCAAATTTACAAAACAATTTGACTTAAATAATCCATTTAAGTCTTGAAACGACTTTCGACCGGTAGGCAACTCTCAATTTACCCATTGGAAGTCAGTGGCGTTGTTGTAGAAAGACGCTTATTTAGATAATATTTTAGTAAAATGTAAAATCTGAATTTTTTCTCTTACATTATATTATTTACTTACTTACATTGTAACAAAATCATAATTATAACCCTGTTAATAATGAATAATGTTTTTATTAAAAATATATTCCGGTTTATTCTAAAAATATCTTCAGAATCTAAAACAACATACAAGAATTTTAAAATGATATTACATTATGAAACAATATTTTTTAATATACCGGGTCGTCTCAAAAGTGGCTCAACCCTATAACTTTTTTATTTTTTCAGATAATATGACATAAATTAGGATTTATTGGCCTCTTCCTGTGTCACCGAAATGATTACATCTTTTGATTTTTAAAGGCACCCTCGGTATATTGCTACTTTATTCGATAAAAAATGACACTCTGAATAGAATGACATATCATATGTCAACTTTTGACATTGTCGCTTAAAAACAAATCGTATTTTAAATTTCAATCCAGGGTGCCACGGTGTTGTTAAAAACACTAAGTTTTAATCAAGGAGCCTTGGAAAAATAGTTTTGATCGTTTAATGGGTTTCGTGTCTTGTCTAGACCGGTTAAAAGATGTACAAATCGTATTTTTAATCATACATATGTCAATTTTTTTAAATGGAACAAGGGTGACTCATTAGCATATTTGGAAAAAGCATTTTTTATGAATATATTGATACCACACACTTGGTATTTCGAGTCAAATTGTCGTTATGAACCGCGTGTTACAGTTACAATTAAACCATATGCGAATTTAACCATATGCGAATTAAACCATTATGCGAAAATGTCAAAAGTTGACATATGATATGTCATTCTATTCAGAGTGTCATTTTCTATCGAATAAAGTAGAAATATACCAATGGTGCCGTTTAAAAATAAAAAGTTATAGTCATTTCCGGTGAAACAGGAAGTGACCAAAAACAATTGAATGCGTCAATCAATCCTAATTTATGTCATATACTAACATACTAAATCTTGTTTTTTTATTTGAAAATGTAAAAAAATTATGGGGATGAGCCACTTTTGGGACGCACCCGGTATAATAAAGACAGTACCGAGTTAAATAAATGTAGTTTTCATTTTATCCACTTCCTCTCACCTTCCTTGCTTTAATGGAACAGATTTATGTTTTCTCTAATTTACATAATAATACTTAATTACACTTAACCAAACAAAAAATTACAACAATCATATTTTTTTTTCTCTCCCTGTCGCCGATTCTATTAATCTGTGGAATAGATCCTGTTTTGATTAATATTAGGGGTTGTAAATGTTTAACTAAAATTAATAATCTATTATTAATTTCAAAAATTACGTAATTTCGATTATATATATTTTATTATTTTTATCCTTTTTGGACTCTAAGAAGTTTTTTCTAAACTTTTATTTAAAAAAACTGTTCTAAATCTTAATAAAACATAAAAAAGTTTAAATACGATATATTTTTGTTGTTTTTCGGCAGTGTCGTCAGGGAACGACCGTTACGACAGAGACAACCTATCTATCGCTCGTGTCGCACTCGTTATAACCTAAAACAATAACACAACAATAACAAGACATTGTCTGACCGCATGTTCCGGCTATTTATGAATGAGATGCTCAGTCTATATTTTATTTTAAGTCTATGATTGATTCCATTTCGACACGCGGACGCGACGCAACGCGATGCGACGCTCGACGCTCTCAGCCTGAATGTACCTTTAGATTTTATCTCATCATGGAAAATTTTTAGTTCATTAAAAATCACGTTACTGTTGTGTTGACCTAAAAATAGTTTTTGCATTTTTCGTGTAGGCATAGATTAGGAAAAAAGTGAAATTATTTTTAACTTTTTGAAATATATACATACATACGAAATTAGAAAATCATAAAATAGATATTTATTTGTTAGATTTTAGGTGTAGATCATGATATATACCTGCGGAATTTATTCAAAATTATCTTATTTATCTGCCCAACCTAACAAACCTAAGGCCAAGCAAAATAAACATTACTCCTAATTTAAACTCTTGATTTTGAAATAGAAAAACAATTTAGGTATATAACAAACTTACATTTGTATCGAATAACTTCTTCAGTTCCTCGTACAGCCACATCTCCACCGCCAGCCTTTTCCTGATCAGACTCATCTGATGATGGCCGTACTTTGCCGTGAGGAACTTCTCCCGCTTTTCCTTGATCTCGCCCTTGTCCTTGAAATTGACGTGGAGACCCGTCTTGGCAGGCGACCTACTCGTCCTCTGGACATCGCTGACTGCCAGAATGCCGGCCGCTGGAGAGGACGGTCCACCACCGTTGGCCACGTAGCCACTCTGCAAGCCTACTTCCATTGGTCGAAGATGAAGAAAGGAATAAGTCCTGCAATAAAAGGGAAATATTAGTTAAATAACCACCCTGTCCGAACTGTATTCCGAAAACTTCAGCAGCATATTCTGCAGATAAAATTAAGTAAAAAAGGTCGTATAAATGTATGTCCTAAAATGCCTAGTTTCAGAGATACAGGGTGTAGAAGTTTCGTTTCATTTTTATTTCGATTTTTACCAAATAATTTCTGAAGTAACGTCAATATTTGGATGAAAATTTGTGTCTGGAAGTTTTTTGACATGAGGAATTTGATTTTGATGTCAATATGACTCCTATTTGTAAGGGGTGCCCCTAAGGGTGCCCCCTACATATCTTTTAACTGTTTTGAAGAGTAATAACTTTTCGTCCGTACCTGTATAAAACTAGTGAGTGAAAAAATATACATTTACGACGTTTTTTACGTAACAAAAGTCTCTTGGTAAAAATCGCTACGAGCTCAAGATATTTAGAATGGAAATAGTTAATACATGTCATTATTGACAAAAACTAAACACGTGTTGAGTAGATACGAGTAGTTATTTGACTGAAATAATAAATTTTGGAAATTTTTATTTTTTAAATCTATACTAATACAGTGGTGGCCAAAAGTATGGAAACCTTTTTAATTTGTCATTTATGCTGAGAAATTAAAATATGAAATAAAACGACTTATATAATCGTGACCTACAAATAATTTCCTACGAAACCTAATACATTTAAATAAAAAATTACAGCTATCAAAAAATATATAAAAAATTATGAATATTTTCTTGGTTAAAAGTATGGAAACTTAAGAAGAATGTTTATTAAAATTCAAGATAATATAAAAATTACTAATATTTAGTGGAATATCCCTTTGAAATTAATTACTTCTCTACATCTTCGTGGCATCGAATCGATCAATCTCGTACAATCTTTACTGGAAATGGCCGCCCATTCAGTTTTTAGCACTTCCCATAATTCATTTTTATTTGAAATAGAATGGCTTCGAATTTTGCGATCCAAATGGTCCCATAATCCATTAGTGGAACATTATGTTCATTTAACCAATTTTGAACAAACCGAGATTTGTGCTTGGGATCATTGTCTTGCTGGAACAACCATCTGAGTGGCATTTCTTCATCAGCATGAGGCAGCATATTATTCTCCAATATGTCTTTGTACAAAAAACGGTCCATTATCCCATCAATTTAACAGGACCAACACCTGAGCGAGAAAAACACCCCCATACCATTATACTACCACCCCCATGTTTTACTGTGGGCGTCTGATACTTTTATGGCTGTACCGTGTACCTTTTGGTCTTCGGACATAACGTCTCCCGTCACTACCAAACAGTTGAAACTTGCTTTCGTCGCTAAACAGTACAGTATTCCATTTCTGATAAGACCAGGTGAGATGATCTTGAGTAAATTTAAAGCGGGCCATCCTATTTTTCTTTGATATTAGTGGTTTCTTCACCGCAACTCTTCCAAAAAGTCCCATGTCATCCAACCTTCTTCTCACCGTGCGTGCAGACACCGATATCCCCTTTCACCCATTTCTCGAGAAATGTCTGTGGATGTTTTCCTTGGATCTCCCATTGATATTCTCTTCATTACTTTCATTGTCCTGTTGCACAACTTTCTTGGTCTTCCTGACTTAAAAGCTGTTGAAACGTTCCCTGTTTTATTAAATTTACGAATTATTTTCGAAACGGTGCTTCTTAAAATGTTTAAATTTTTACTTATTTGAATTTGTTTATAACCGCTCTTGTATAATTCAACTATTTTATTTTTTAAATCCGTAGAGAAATATTTAGACTTGGGCATGATGTTTATATTTATCTGAAGTAAGTCGTACCGTTTATCAGCTTAAACTAAATAATTTTAATGTATTTATTTATGGTTTCCATACTTTTGGCCACAAGAAATCTATTGTTCTCCTACAAAAACTGCTAAACAGATTTTTTTCTCTGTGTAATTTTTGGAATACTTTTATTTGCTGATAAGCTGTTCATTTATATTCCTGAGAGTTTAAGCATAGCAATATTTTCTGTGATATTTTAAAAAGTTAAAAGTTTCCATACTTTTGGCCACCACTGTATATAAAATCCTTAGTGACTGACATACTGATTAATCACGATCCTGCTCAAACCACTCAACGTAAGAAGCTCAATTTTGGCATACAGGTTGATTCTAGGGTGTAGAGGTTCGATAAGAAGGGATTTTTCGAAATTCCAGTTCCAAGAGGGTAAAACCACCCCTCAAATATTACAATATTTTTTATTAAAAAAACGGTCAAGTTTCCGAAAAAACGCTTAAACACGTATATTTTATTTTGTTTTTTTACAATGTTTTACATATTTTAAGATTTTTTAAAAATGTATACAGGGTGTTTCGAAAAATCTGGTCATTGATTAATCACGATCCTGCTTAAAACGCTTGACGTAAAAAGCTGATTTTTGGAAAACAGATTGACTTTAGGGTGTAGAGGTTCGATAAGAAGGGATTTTTCGAAACTCTAATTCTAAGGGGGTGAAACTATCCTTCAAATGTTAATTATTAGTTATTAGTGAGTTTTTCGGAAAAACTCTTGAACACGTATATTTCATTTTGTTGTTTTACATATTTTAAGATTTTTGTAAATTCATACAGGGTGTTTCAAAAAATATGACCATTGAGTAATCACGATTCTGCTTAAACTGCTTGACGTTTAAAGCTGATTTTTGGTAAACGGATTGACTGTGGGGTGTAGAGGTTCGATAAGGAGGGGTTTCTCGAATCTCAAATTTCAAGAGGGTGAAAACGCCCCTCAAATATTACAATATTTGATATTTAAAAAAGGGTTAGTCTTTCGGGAAAACGCTTGGACAAGCATCATTTATTTGGGTTTTTTTACATATTTTGAAATTTTTTAAAAAATCATACACAGTGTTCCAAAAAGTTGGGTAATTTCTTAACCACGATAAACTGCTTGACGTAAAAAGCTTATTTTTGGCAAACGGATTTTTCGAAAGTCAAATTCCAACGAGATGAAACTACCCCTCAAATATTACCAAATTATATAATAATATCGCAATATTGTTTTTTCTCATACTGACATAAATGTGAGAAAATTTTATCCAGTTGTATGTTAGTCAACATGTTTAATTTATGTTAAAGATGATATGTATTGATAATTTCGATTCCAAATACCTCGATAACCATTACCCGTAGCGATTTTTACCAAGAGACCTTTTTTACGTAAAAAACATCGTAAATGTATATTTTTTCATTCACTAGTTTTATACAAATACGGACGAAAAGTTATTACTCTTCAAAACAGTTAAAACACATGTAGGTGGCGCCCTCTACAAATAGGAGTCATATTGACATCAAAATCAAATTTCTCATGTCAAAAAACTCCGAGACGCCAATTTTCAACCAAATATTGACGTTACTTCAGAAATTACTTGGAAAAAATCAAATTAAAAATGAAACTAACCTAACCTAACCTAACATCGGTACGAATGGACAGTAAACGATTATATTTAGATTACTTTTACACTGAAGTTATTCATACATACACATGTTACATCATATAATTCTCAGATGAAACAAATAAGGAAAATCTTTAGCACAGAATATTACAACAAACAAATATGCTATATGCTTTAGTTAACACTAGTTAAATAGTAAGAAAACATTTACTTTACCTTTAATAACATTCTTTGTTACAAAATTTACGAACCAAAATTACATCAACGCGTCCCGAACGGTAGTCTCAAAGCTATTACTTAACACCTATTATCTCTGTTCGTCGCCTGATTTCCCTCTCCCTAGTTTGTGAATAACATTTTAAAAATCAATAATTTTATTTTATCTATACAGAGTGTCCTAACAATGAATGTTTTGAATTTAAAGAAATATGTTCAAAAATGCGGTTCATGTCAAAGTGGAGATCAGATCAAAATAATTTAAAAAAACAGAATTCAATTTCTAAAATATATAAAACTAGCGTGTACCAGCGACTTCGTTCGCGTCGAATTAATCATTTGTAATGGTGATGATAAAGCAAAACAAGAATTTCCATTAACATACAAACTGGATAAAATGTTCTCACATTTATGTCAGCATGAGAAACTTGGTAATATTTGAGGAGTAGTTTCATCTCGTTGGAATTTGACTTTCGAAAAATCCGTTTGCCAAAAATAAGCTTTTTACGTCAAACAGTTTAAGCAGAATCGTGATTAAGAAATTACCCAACTTTTTGGAACACCCTGTATGATTTTTTAAAAAATTTCAAATTATGTAAAAAAACCAAATAAATTATGCTTGTCCAAGCGTTTTCCCGAAGACTAACCGTTTTTTAAATAACAAAAATATTGTAATATTTGAGGGGCGTTTTCACCCTCTTGGAATTTGGGATTCGAGAAAACCCTCCCTATCGAACCTCTACAACACACAGTCAATCCGTTTGCCAACAATCAGCTTTAAACGTCAAGCAGTTTAAGCAGAATCGTGTTTCTTCAATGGTCATATTTTATGAAACACCATGTATAAATTTATAAAAAATCTTAAAATATGTAAAATAACAAAATAAAATATACGTGTTTAAGAGTTTTTCCGAAAAGCTCACCGGTTTGCATAACCAGATTAGTAGTTAGTAATCTGTGGATGTAAGGATGTAACAACAGATAACAAAACCGCGACGTGGAACGCGACAAGTCGTAGTCTGAACACAGTCTGAAGAACTTATTGTTTATTGTTAAACCAATTAGAAGCTATAAATAAATACGTTTTCTTTCGATTCACTGAGTTTGACTGTGCCATTCAACAGGTCATGGGCCCAGGCACCCAAACATCGGAAAAAGTGAACGAAATTAAAGGTTTTATTGGGAAGTAGCTAAGGGAAGAGAGTTCTGGTAAAAAGACAAAATGGCGGCATCGATTTCGCAGGTTGCAAATGTAAAACCTTTTGATGGAAATGGATATTCCAACTGGGAATTTCGAGTAAAGTTGTGTCTCGAACAGCATGGAGTATTAGAAGTAATTGAAACAGAACCTCCACAAGATCCAGGTGATTTGACAAGTTTCAAGAAGAATGACGTAAAAGCACGAAATATAATCGTACAATTTCTGGGCAGATAACGTATTAGAAATGGTAAAATCCAAAAGAACAGCCAAAGAAATTATGGAAGAATTAAGTGGAACATTTAAAACACAAGGAATAGCAAATCAAATAATGTTACAAAGAAAGTTACGTAACATGAAGTTTACAGGATTACAGAACTTATTGTTTATTGTCAAACCAATTAGAAGCTATAAATAAATACGTTTTCTTTCGATTCACTGAGTTTGACTGTGCCATTCAACAGTTTTTAAATAAAAAATATTTTAATATTTGAGGGATAGTTTCACCCCCTTAGAATTCGAGTTTCGAAAAATCCCTTCTTATCGAACCTATACACCCTAAAGTCAATCTGTTTTCCAAAAATCAGCTTTTTACGTCAAGCCCTTTAAGCAGGATCGTGATTAATCAATGACCAGATTTTTCGAAACACCCTGTATAAATTTTTAAAAAATCTTAAAATATGTAAAAAAACAAAATAAAATATACGTGTTTAAGCGTTTTTTCGAAAACTTGACTGTCTTTCACCCTTTTGGAACTGGAATTTCGAAAAATCCCTTCTTATCGAATCAACCTGTATGCCAAAATTGAGCTTCTTACGTTGAGTGGTTTGAGCAGGATCGTGATTAATCAGTATGTCAGTCACTTAAGGATTTTATATATTAGTATAGATTAACTGTATACCTACACGAATTAGTAGGTAGGGGTATTTAATTATTAGCATGTAAATTTTGACAGAGGAAGAAAATGTTTGCAAAATAATTCTGCTAAACTTATTTATTACATATAATTATTTTAATTAACTCCTGTTTATGCAGATATACAAATCGTAATATATTAGTCACTATCGTAATTAATTCATTAATTTTTATCTGAAAAAAATACTCCGTGTGTAATCACCGTTATCTAATTACGCTGGTTTTTGTAGCTATTTGCCACAATAATGCCGCAATTGATACGATATTATGTACCGTTGCAGGAACAAAACAATTCTTTCTGGTCATTGTGGGAGCGTATTTTGTGACTTTTTAAAAGAGCCACACAGATTAAGAAATACGTAGTCTCTTATCTAGTTTGATGCCTTTATGTCGTGACATTTTTATGACTTTTAAGCCTGTCAACAACCGCTTCAGTAAGGCCTCTTCTTTAAGTGGATCTTATTTACGTACTCGGCTCGATAAGGGTTAAAGAAAGAAAATGTTTATTTTGATTTTGAAACGTGGCATAGGCGTACGCATTCTTTTCCTTTAGACTTTAGATGTCTTGTATAACATATTTTTTTGTTTAAGATGAAGTCAAAATTACTAGTTTTCAAAAATGTTGCTTACTGTTAAACCACAAATTAACTATAACAGATGCGAAAGAACACCGAATTCCGCGTTCAGGTTTCTGTGACCTTCAGAAAGAGTTCATAGACAATCCGCATCAATGTATAGTTTGGGTGAAAATAATCTGCACCAATATGTTATCGAGGCATATAATCTCACAGAGATTACTCGTCATATTATATCAGTTCGTAGGAGATTAGGAAAAAAAAAGATATTTATAGTATAAAAAATTAATTTATTTAACAAAATTTAATTAAAGATGTGACAAAATAGTCTATCGGACTTTTTTCGACTATATAAATCTTTATTTGTAAACTTTAATGCATAAAATATTTTCAATCTAATAAATAATTTATTGATGTAAATAAGAGGAAATTTCTCACATGGTTGGTCAAATTCTATAGTTTTCATTATATCAAACAGCCTCTGAATGTTTTCTTCAAAGCAAAACTCATCAAAATTTAATATAAATAATTTTTCCAGCCTGTAAATAAAATGAACAAATTTTTCCACTTTCATGATCAAAGGCTTTTAAATGGGTAAATAATTTCGAGTTATCCAGAGATTCGGATTCTTTTGCAAATTTTAGACAAATATCACATTGATGTATTTGAAGACCCTTTTTAATGATATAGGTAAACATAATTAAAGGCATTTTGAGTTGAAAACATTTCTCAGAGGCTGTTTGATATAATGAAAACTATAGAATTTGACCACCCATGTGATAAATTTCCTCTTATTTACATCATTGAATGATTTATTAGATTGAAAATATTTGATGTATTAAAGTTTACAAATAAAGATTTATATAGTCGAAAAAAGTCCGATAGAACCAATAGAAAGGTAACTATTTTGTCACATTGTTAATTAAATTTTGTTAAATAAATTAATTTTTTATACTATAAATATCTTATTTTCCTTAAAAAATAAACACATTTGTATCCCATTTTAAATAAGATATACAAATTACCAAAACTTAGAAATAACAGTTCAAAAGTTCAACAAAAATCCTACACGCGTTTTTTAAAAGAAACATATAACCACGCACTATGTCACTCCAGCAAGCGAATACGACACAGCATGGGTTTCCGGACTAAACGACTGGTGTATTTACACCACTCAATAGGCGTGTCGGGTTTGCCGAACGGTTTCCGATGCAGTCGCTTTCTTTCGCATCTGTTATAGGTAATTTGTGGTTAAACACCGATATATCAAAAACTAGTCGTACAATATCTTGCTATAGGCTTGGTGCCTTTCAGTTGATTTCAATAAATTCCGACCGCAGCGCTTCAACGGCAAAAATCAGAAATTATCGGTACCTATTTCACGCCGCCGCGTCATGTTGATCGCATTATAGTATTATTGAAATCGTGGATGTCATAATAGCTTTGTTCGGGTTCTTGTTATTACCGATTCTGAACCTTCCTAGACCTCTGCAACGCATGCGCAAATGAAATAATGTCTTCATATTTCCTTCTGCGCATACGCATCACAGTTCTAGGACGGTTCAGAATCGGTAATAAGAAACCCCAAGTAAGCTAATATTTAAGTATTTTAGTTTTTTGCTAGTGCAGTTATTGAGACTATAAACCACTCAGGTACGAGGTTTATGTGATGTAACGCTGTTTCGGGTAGTAAAAAATAAGTGAAAAAGAATTTGAACTAGGCGTCTCGCGTTGGTGTTACAATTTCAAATGTTAATAAAAGTGCCGGAAAATGTTAACTAAAGGAGAGCGTAATTAAGGCGTTGTTGGGTGCAATAACATTCAATAACTGAACTTTCCCGGATATTCAACTCTCCCGAAACAAAATTTTATAGCTTCATAGTTTCTCACACCGATTTGATTAAAAGCAAAAATGGATTCAAGCAGTTCGACGAAACAAGTGAGTAAACAAAGTGCTCGTTACATTATCAAAAAATTAAATAGACATAAATATACTATGAGAGGATAAAATATAATTTGCAATATTAATGGTCTACTTTTTCTAATCAACTAGTGATTAAATGTTTTATGAACATCTTCTAAAATTATAATTATGTAAAAAAAGGTGAAAAGTCTCATTGCCTTCTTTTATTTTCTAACGTTTCTAACTACCAATTCACATAGTTCTTCCCTATTCTTCTAATTAATTCTAAAAGAGCCCATTAATTATTTCGAAGGTGTATAGCTAACCGTAATCCAATTAGTTTACTCTCTAACTATTTAATGGCCTATACAAATACACAGCGTGGGATAAAACTGCGTTACGCGTACAACATTAATTAATTTTTTTACGAACCTCATTTTTTATAAGCGTAATCACTAGTCCTCCCACCTAATGAATTGATGTAAAAAATTTATTCCCTTACAGTGGTTAGTAAACAGAAAATATTTAGTTTTGTAAGGTAATTTTATTGTAATTTAAAAATTCCCTAATTACTTTTAGTTAATATAATTATACAGGGTGGCCCATCGAAAACGTTCCGCAAGGCATAACGGCCAGGGTATATTTTTTTTCAAAAAATCCAAAAACAGGTCAATTTTGTTTGTGAGGGGGACAACTTTTGACGCAAAAATGACTGCAAAATCTTTAACCCTCTAAGCGGGGGTGTCATCCCCCAACTTTTTTCAAATGGGAAGGGGAGTCGAGTGGCGCCGCAATAAAAAGGGCTTTCTTTTTTCTATATTTCCCCGCTTCGTTTTTGTAAACAAAACGCATAAATTGAATTAATTAAAAAAACATGCCTTATTAATGAAGCAAATGCTGAAAATGTTGCCCGTCAACCTCCACAAATTATTTTCAAACCGTTCTCGAACATTCTGAAGAACTTGCGGGGTCACTTCGCGACCAGCATCAATAATTCGTCTTCGCAGGTCTTCTAATGAGGCGGGTTAGGTTACTAGTGCTATACACTTTACTTTTTATGTGTCCCCATAGAAAAAAGTCTAAAGGAATCAAGTCGGGTGACCGGGGAGGCCGCTCAATTGCACCCCTTCGTCCTATCCACCGACCGTGGAGGTGCACCGTCTTGTTGAAATATTAGTTCGGCTTCAACGTATCCAGGATGGTTCTCTATGATGTCAGTTAGGGCTGGGTCGATGGTATTTTCCAGTAAATCCAAGTACATATCACCTGTTAGATTTCTAAGAAGAAAAAAAAGGATCCACAATAGAATTTCCAAAAATACCTGCCCACACGTTTAATTTCTGAGGGTTTTGTGTGTGCACCTCGTGAAAAACCCTGGGGTTGTCCTCAGCCCAGTACCGACAGTTGTGCCGATTAACTACACCGTTCAAAAAGAAAGGACACTCATCCGAAAAACACACATTAAATAGGAAATTATTATCATTCGCCACTCGTTCACTCATAGTTTCGCAAAATTGCAAGCGACGGTCAAAATCGTCTTCGTTGAGTTCTTGTATCAACTGAATTTTGTACGGGTGGTACATCATAATTGTTAAAAAGTTTAACAATAATGAGAAGAACTTCAACGCACAAGTCACAGAACAGCTATCTAGCAACTACCGCACCTGATCGTCCAACCTTGTGGCAAGGGAAAAAATGCGTATAAACATCTAGAAATAATAAGAAAAAACAGCAAATTGGACAAAGGAATTTATCCTTCCCAAGTAGCATTTGGACGTTATCTAACGTCGCGTTCAATAAACCCGACGTCAGGTACCAACGTCAGTTCGACCGCCTGACGACCCTTATTTGCACCTAAATGGGGAATACAGATTCGGGTCGCCTCGACGTCGGTATCTGACCTAATAGGGAATGTAATTCTACCAATTACCAACGTCATATTACGTTGGATTTTAGTTACTTAAAATTCGGCGCTAAGCACTTACGTTACGTTTGGTTTCATATTCGCTACCAAAAATACATAAAAACCTAACCAAACTACGTAATTACAAATGGATTCATAATCACTCCTCGAATATAACTATCTAATTTCATATTATAATAATTCTGAATCATTAATCCAGACATCAGTTTTGTCAACGGAAGTCACTTTCTTGTTATATCTGGTAAAAATACTCCGGAAAAACAACGAGCCTTCAAAATTAGGTAGATTTATGAAATAAAAATATCTATAAAAGTAACTCGCAAAATATTTTTTTATTTTCTAGCTGGTTTAATCATAAAACTGTACTGTGGTTCCCCAAACTCAACCTTATCAATATTATTCTACTAGAAATCGAAATGTGAATATAAATTTTAAAACAAAAACGATTTTAAAATGGCTGACAATCGGATACGATGTTAAGAATGGCGGATTTCTGTGTCCGACTTAATATGAACTACCAATATGCCGTCAATTCCGACCGGGTCTCCAACATTAGTCGTCTCTCACACGACCGAAGTCATCAAACCGGACGACCGGCAACCGGTATTATGACGTATATAATTCCAACGTACGCCACGTAACCTCATGACTTTGCGTATCAGTGATTTGTGGATTTGTGCAACTATATTTTTTAGTTTTTGTTTTCTCCCTTAAAAAAATGGGCAGCTACTTTTTAAGCGTAACCTCACATGTCGGAGGAGGATGGAGTTGCTAAAAATGATATTAAGATGCACCAGTGTAATACAGCATCTCTTCCGGATAAAAAGCATTTACGGGTGGAGGCAAGACATCACTACTACTATTATTATTTTGCTAAAACCTCGACCTCTTTATGTAAAATGTAGATGAATGTCTAAATGCATTTTAGTGTTTTTTAGGCATAATAAAAAAAAAATTAAGTTTGTTTACAAAACTTTTTATTAGGTTATGTTCATGATGTTCATTAGGTCGCAAATGCTACTTAATGGTGTACGTCGTAAAATGCCAAAGTGTAGGAACGACGTTGGGAAATTAATAAAAATGGTACGTTGTTATTTTGTACGTCGACAGATCGTTGGATTTACCGACTCGGATCCAACGACGTCGCTTTTAATAGGAAAGCGACGTCACAGGTCGCATCACCAGCACCCGACCTAAATTTGCACAAAGTCTGACGTCGCTTCAGGTCAGATTTAGTTCGAAGTCAGATAGATGCTACTTGGGTTATCATTTACTCTGATAAATGTTTAAATAAGCTTTTCAAATTTCAATCCTTCATATTTTCTCAATGACTCCACCGATTTTCAAAAACGAAGCGGGAAAGTATAGAGAATAGAAAGCCCTTTTCATTGCGGTACCACTTGACCCCCCTTCCCATTTGAAAAAACTGGGGGATGACTCCCCCGCTTAGAGGGTTGAAGATTTTTCAATCATTTTTGGGACAAAAGTTGTCCCCCTCGCAAACAAAATCGACGTGTTTTTGAATTTTCTGAAACAAAATTACTCTGGCTGTTATGCCTTGCGGAACGTTTTCGATGGGCCACCCTGTATATACAATATTGCAAATGTAACTCAAGAAATTATGGCAAGAATAATGGCAGGAAATAGATGTGTCAGCGCACTACAGAAAATTATTAAGAGTAAGAACATTTCTAGAAGTTTAAACATCAGAATATACCAAACAATGATACGACCAATAGTGCTGTATGCATGTGAAACGTGGACGTTCAATGCAACAGAAAGTTCGAGGCTAGAGATTTGGGAAAGAAAAATACTGAGGAAGATTTTTGGAGGAAAGAAGATACACAACATATGGACCAGAAGAATAAATGAAGAATTAAAGCAACTATATCGGGCACCGAGTATAACGGGAGTAGAATTTTTTTTAGAATTTAGAATGAGTGGGAGGGGGGTTAATCACTTCGACCTTACAGATCCATTGTGTCCCCTTTTCTTGAATCATAACTCATCTTACAGTCCCAGGGCTTTTGACAAAAGCCAGTATCTGGGACGGTTTTATAGAGGGTAGTTCTCCATCTCCCAATATCAGTCATTTTAAAATTCATGGCACGAATGGTTGTCGTCTCGGCGCACTCAGTGATGAGGTGTACTGGTGTTTCACCATCTTCCCCACAGAATCTGCATTCGCCGTTTCTTCTTAGTTTCAATCTACTGAGGTGTTCATTGAGGAGACAGTGTCCTGTTAAAAACCCCGTGACAATCCGAAGATTGTTCTTACTCAGACCCAGGAAGATCTGATTGATACTGAGTTGATCGCCTTTAACGCTGCTTGACTATCAGATAAGATGGCTATTTCTTGTTTCCGATAGTTCCTATCTAAGATAAGTTGTACGCATCTCTCGATAGGCGTAGATTTCTGCCTGTAGGATACTAGGGTAAGTGCCCATTGGTTCGGAGTATTTAGCTCTCGGCCCAAATACTCCGATCCCTGTTCCCGTATTGGTCTTGGAAGCATCAGTATACCAAGTTATGGTATGGTCTTTCAACTGCTGGGCAAGCGTTTCGCTCTTCCAATCATTTTTATTGTTCAATACTACATTGAGATTTTCTCAAAGTTGTACGTTCTTGGCATATCGTCCACTGGGAGTTTCAGGAGTGGTATTTCCTTTTTGAGGGTGTTCCAAGCCCCTGATCTGACAATTCTCCCAGTTCTAATTCCGTTAGTGACCATTCTAATCATTGTCGCATGGGCATCTCTACCAATGACAATGTGCAGTGGTGTTAGATCTAGAATGACCTCCATTGCTGCTGTTGGACAGGTTTTCATGGCTCCTGTGATACAAACGCATGCTAGTCTCTGGACTTTGCACAAGTTTAGCCTTGCCGTCCGTTGCTCTAGTTTTGTGAACCAGGCAACTGCTCCATAAGTAATCATGGGTCTTACTATCATGGTATACATCCAGCGCAAAGTGTTAGGGGAGCAGCCCCATCTATTTCCGGCCAGTCTTCTGCATATCATGAGAGCCTTTATGGCTTTGCTGGTAGTGTTCTTAATATGCCTGTTCCACAGGAGTTTACTGTCCAGGGTTATTCCCAGATATTTAACTTCCTGTGTTGGCAGTATTACCTTTCCATCTAGTTGAATTCTTTTCAAGTTTTTCAGACTTCGCTTTCTGGTGAATGGCACTATCGCGGTTTTGTCTGAGTTGATACTCAGCACGACAGTCCTACACCATCTCTCAGTGATACGGAGTCGTCTTTGGATAATATTACACAGGGTGCCTTTTCCCCCGAGCGATGATGACTATGTCATCTGCATACCCAATGCAGTGTATTCCCGCTAGAGTTAATTCATCTAGTAGTTCATCCACCACCAAGCTCCACAGCAAAGGGGAGGTTACTCCACCTTGTGGAGTTCCTTGCGTTGTTTTAACAGCTACAGTTTTGGTGCCCATCTGAGCCTCTGCTGTTCGTGTTGACAGCATTTCCCAAAACCAGCGAATAATAGTTCTGTTCACCCCTCTTGTTTCTAGAGATCGCCGATAACGGGAGTAACAAGAGTAGATAATATATGGGAGATCCTCCTCCTTATTATACTCCTCCTCCTCCCACTACCAGTTCTACACTTTTCCCCTACTCCTTTATATTTCCAATATATTTTTATTATTATTATAATGAGGAGGAGGATCTCTCATATATTATCTACTATTATTTGATTTTCCACTTGCTTACTTTAAAATTAAAACTGAGGAAACATTTCGAACCGTGTTCTCTTCACTCTCTATGCACATTTTAAATAGCGTTCTATTTTTACAGATCTTATCCCACTGTACCATTCCTGGTCCTCCTCCATTCTCCGTAACTCCATCAAATAATTATCTTTTGGCTCATGTATGACTTCGAACCACTCATTGCACTATTAATGACTTCTATAATGAACGGAGGATGTGAGACACGTGAGGGAGGAAGATGGGGCATAACGAGGGTAGATAGCGCATGTGAGAGCGAGATAGAGACACGTGCAGAGAGTGCATTGGGTTGAGGTCGTTCACTTGTGGCGTCTGCATAATTACCGCTGATCATTGTCTGGGAAATTTTTTCTATTTTTCTCGTTTTTCTTTTGTTTTCCATGGAAATGCGTGTTTTTCAGCTAGAGCTTAAATATATCGCGGTTTAAAAAAGAACTTGCAAATTACAGCATATCTTAAATAACGTGAAACGGCCACGATAACTGTCAAAAGTGAGATTTTAGTAATGTATTAAATCTTACAGGGTCTTTCAAAAAACATGTGTCATCTCTCGTGGGAATATTGCTCACGTAAAAATTAAATTTATTTTTTATATGAATATAGGTTCGAGATTCTGCATTGTTTCTTAGCTATAGGGGCTTAAGCAAGCATGGTTAAAGCCTTATTTTTTTCGAATTATTCTATTTTTTTTCCAAGTACTTTTAGCGATTCGAATAAAATTTTGAGGGTGTTTTAACAACAACAAAACATTGGCTTGAACTTTATTGTTTAATTTCTATAGGTATATCAAAAAAGGTAATATTGGCGTAGACCTTTTCGATATCAGCTATGACGTCTACAGGGTGTTTCAAAACAAATGCGAAAAACTTCAGGGGGTGATTCCTTGTTAAAAATAAAGGGTAGTTTGCTTTATAAACGTTGGGTCAAAAGTCAACCATTAGGGAGATATTGCGGTACAAAGATGGCGGAAAAATAATGTTTTAATTTTTTATCTTGAAAACGCAAAGAGATAGGCTAATGAAATTTTATTTAAGCATTACTGTTATGAAAACACACTTTCTGGTAATTTTTTCACTTTTTTAAAATGAGTGGAAGGGGTTGAAATAAACTACCCCTATCATTCTTGTTAACGAAATTTAAAGAAAAATCTTATCAAACACATGCAAAAAGAATTAACTTGGATAGTTTAGTTTGTTTAGAAACTTTTTTTATCTCTTGTGTTTTGATAAAACTCACCGATTTGAAATTAAAAATAAAATGTAAAGCATTACATGTCAGGACAAAAACATTTTTAGATATAGAAAAAAGGCTTCGGATAATTAATCGTGAGATAATAACGTATTGCAGTAGAGTAATATTCAAATAAAATAATATTAGAAACATCCTAAAAAGTGACAGAGGCCGACTAGATTTTTTCCTAAAAAAATTACAGCAGCCCACTAGATTCTTTATCTAAAAATGTTTTTGTCCTGACATGTATAATGCTTTACATTTTATTTTTTAATTTCAAATCGGTGAGTTTTATCAAAAAAACACAAGAGATAAAAAAGTTTCTAAACAAACTAAACTATCCAAATTTATTATTTTTTCATGTGTTTCATAAGGTTTTTCTTTTAAATTTCTTTTTAAGAAGAATGATAGGGGTAGTTTATTTCAACCCCTTCCACTCATTTTAAAAAGTGAAAAATTACCAGAAAGTGTGTTTTCATAACAGTAATGCTTCCATAAAATTCATTAGTCTATCTCTTTTCGTTTTCAAGATAAAAAATAAAAACATTATTTTTCCGCCATCTTTGTACCGCGATATCTCCCTAATGGTTGACTTTTGACCC
This sequence comes from Sitophilus oryzae, assembly GCF_002938485.1. Classification (NCBI taxonomy): domain Eukaryota; kingdom Metazoa; phylum Arthropoda; class Insecta; order Coleoptera; family Curculionidae; genus Sitophilus; species Sitophilus oryzae. The sequence goes on along the minus strand of NW_022146926.1, from coordinate 1,949,339 downwards.
AACGTTTATAAAGCAAACTATCCTTTATTTTGAACAAGGAATCACCCCCTAAAGTTTTTCGCATTTGTTTTGAAACACCCTGTATATATGTTTTTCTGTTTGTTTTACAATTTGATTTCAGCAGTAGGAGAAATTTATTGGCTATCGATATCGCCTGGCCTTTTATAGCAGTATTTGCCCGAAGTTGTAGGAGGTGAACATTTTATGAGACCGAGAACAAGCTGATATAGCTACAGCATCCAAAGAGACAAAATAGATACCAATAACAGATTGCCAATGTATAACTTTCGTTAAATTCATAATAATAATATAAAACTAGTTCAATCAAACACACTTTTTACAACTTTTTGTAATTTATTAAGTTTGCGTACCTATTATACAGTATTTAGATAAATCTTAAATACTTTTTAGTCATAAGAATAATTTGAATCAGCAATATTTTTGGCTTCTATGAACTACTAGAAAAAAGATACTACTTGGATACTACTGTCTTATAATTTTGTTTTTATATTTATTTGGATATTTAAAAAACAAAATATAAAAACCATATTTAGTAGTAGAACTAGACATATCATCTGCCGGATGAGGAATTCAAGTTCGGAGATGTGGGTTTTAATGAGGTCAGGGACGTAATACTTAACTTAAAAAATAAAGATTCGCGTGACAAATTTGGGTTCAGTGTTAGGATTATAAAGTGATAAGGGAACTTATCCTTATACCGCTAACAAAAATTATTAATTTGTGCTTTAGGGAATGCATTTTTCCATGTTGTCTCAAGGAGGTTGTTGTTGTACCAGTATTCAAAAAGGGGGACACGAATGATATATCTAATTATCGTCCGATTTCACTGCTTCCTGTTTTTTCAAAAATCATTGAGAAATGTATGGCCTCAAGAATGGCGTTATTCCTTGAAGAGTATTTATTGCTGAACGACCAACAGTTCGGCTTCAGGTCCGGACGCAGCGCTGTGGCGGCTATTCTGGACCTCGTGTCATTCATCTTGGATGGCTTTGAGGGTAGGAAACATGTTGGCGCGGTATTTTGCGATTTAAGTAAAGCCTTCGATTGTGTGTCTCACGAGTTGCTCATTAAAAAACTCGACTATTATAACTTTAGTGAGGGTAGTGTTGCCCTTTTGAAATCCTACATGGAGGACAGAATATAGAGGGTGGTCGTTGATGGTGTGTGGTCGAACCCAAGACCTCTTAAAAATTGTGTCCCACAAGGCTCAGTACTGGGTCCTTTACTTTTTTTGATTTATATAAACAACTTACCACATATCCGACGTGACAACCACTACGTTATGTTCGCAGATGATACAGCGGTCTCGGTCAGAGGAAAAGAACTAAAAGACCTAGAGGGAGGCGCGGATGACGCTCAAGCGAGGGCGGCTGACTGGTTCCGGAAAAATAACCTAGTTTTAAATGAGGCCAAAACAAATCGTGTAATTTTTTCTTTGAGGAGTGTGCCTGAGGACTGTCGCTTCTCCAGGGAATCTGTTCCATTTTTAGGGGTTCAGTTGGACAGTGAAATGAGATGGAATGCTCATATTGAGCAACTATGCAAGAAGCTAAGAAGCGCGCTTTCGTTCTGCGTAATTTGTCAGGTACTGTTTCCTGTTGCGTATTGCGGACGGCTTACTACGCTCTTTTTCATTCTGTGATGTCCTACGCTGTTTTGGCTTGGGGTCACGCACCTCAGTGGCGCAGGGTTTTCGCGCTCAGAGGAGGGCTGTGAGAGTTGTCGGAGGATTGGGCTACAGGGATGATTGCAGGGAAACCTTTAAAATGTTAAATATACTTACTCTCCCAAATCTTTATATATTGGAAAATCTATTATATGTTAAAGCCAATACGGAAAAATATCCCACAAATGCTCAGGACGGCTCTCATGACACTCGTAGGGCGGAGCACCTCAGTATCCCTATACATAGATTAGAAAGGTCTCGAGATGGACCTAGATACTGGGGTGTGAAGTTTTACAAGTTTTACAACTTCCGGATGGGTATAAACTATTGTCCGATAGGGTGTTTAAGGGCAGGGTTCGTGGCTGGTTACTTGAAAATCCACTGTATGACTCGAGGGAGTTTCTTTCAAGTGATATACATATTAATCTCGCTTAATGGAAATTCCTTCTACAACAGAATGTGGGAACTGGAAACTCCCACCCTATGTTTATATTACAATGTATTAACTAGAGTATATAATTGTCATTGAATACCCATCTAATATGATTGTCTTAACTTTATGTCTTTTGTGTTAATTTTTAAGTTAATTGTGTTTTATATATATATTTTATTTTATATTTTGACTTATGTACGCCACTATTTGTATGGTATTGACATCAATAAATTATTCTATTCTATATATTTGTTTATATTTGGATTGGCACGTTCCAAAAGAAGGAAGTGTATGGGAACAAATATCAAAACCACATAGGTATATCTTTTTCTTAATTAAACAATCTTTGTAACAACAAACTGTGAAAGCTATTTCAAATTTAGCTAAAATTAATTAATAGTATTGTACGAAAGTATGAAACAATAATGCCATTGGTTGCTTTCTTATTCGCACAATTAACCATAAAACGATGCAATGTTTACATAAAGTTTGAGAAAGTAAAAAATGAACTTCCGTAATCATAATATACAATCAAAAATCAAATAGTTATATCAATATTTCTTGATAAGTATCTAAAGTGTAGGCATTAACCATTAGTACATTAAAAATCATAAATTCAAGTGTGATTTATCTTTTTATCTTGTTATAGATATTTATTTAACTTTGTCGAATCAAAATCAAATCTCGTATATGAGGAAAAGCTTTTATTAGCCGCAGTACTTAATCCAAAAATTAATAATCTCGGCTAAAGTAATTGGATTATTGATAATTACACTACGTTTTATCGATAATTCATACGTATTAATGAATGTGTTAAGACATGTGAATTCTTAATGAACTACTAAACCAGAATATGAGATACGTTTTCAGATTTTAATTAAATTGAAATCATTGTTACACTTACCACCTACAGTTCATACCAAATAAACTTTGAGTCACGTCATTAAGCATGTCCGGCACAGCGTTGCCACCTTTTATATATTTTCTTTTAATCAAAATATTTTAGGAAACTAAAATAAGTTAGTTATAAATATACACTGCTGGCAAAGGAATATTAGCAATAGGAGGTTTTCAATGCGATAAAAAAAGATGGTAAGGCTGCAAAATACACTGCAGTGCAACAGAGACGGATAAAGTGTCTTTTCCCTACCATTGTATAGGGGAAGTGATCATAGAAGTGATACGACGATAGAGCCCCTGCGAGAGGGGCGCCGGGCAGGTCTTTAAGACGCTTGTGTGGGGCTACCGCCTACTAATAGAACAGAATCGAAAAAATAGAAACAGGACGGACAGTGTTGCCATTCAATTAAATCGAAATTATGTTGGCTTGTCAAAATCCTAAATCTTCTAATCCCATTATCTTGCCTACTTAATGAAATATTAAATAAAGTACGAAACAATTTTAAGAATGTTTTCTCTAGGCACATAACTTCTTTCTAAAACGAAAAGTAACATGCAAAACTTTGAAATCATTTCTAAAATAGCAAGTGCAATTCTATGAAATGGCAATACTGTACGATCTTCCTAGCAGTCGCCCCGACACAGTCGGTCGGCGGCGGCGCTTGACAAAGCCGCGGCTGTGACAAAGGAATTAGGCCGAAAAAAACTTTATAAGGAGTAGCCGAACAGGGTTGCCGGGTTGGTTAGATTATAATTCCATACGAGAACAAAATTCTCGGTAGATCTTCAACAAAAATTAAAAGTACAGAAACGAAATAAAATATAATATTTAAGTCCAAAATTAGCATTCCTATGTGTCGTAATAATAGATCACTCAAATAAAATACAAATATAATAAATATAACAAGAATTAGAAATAGCTAGGTATATTATTTGATATTAAAAAAAATATTGAATTAAATAATATTAATATATTAATAAAAACATATAAAACTATAACAAGTAGGGATAGCAGTCACAAATTAGTGTAGCAGTCACTTTTTACCTTTGTACAAATTTTGATCAGTGATATCTAAAATTAATTTCATTTCAATGGGAAAGCTGTAGCAACTCTCAACTCTTTTTCATATTAATATATTATTTTTTTTTTTTTGACGGAAAATCACTAAAATATTTGTCCGAATTTAGGTTGTTTCTTAACTTAAATTTTGTTTTAGTTTACATTTTTGGGGAAAATATGGGTTCAACTTTAGTAGATGAATGAATAAAATCTTTTCAAAAGATATCAACTTCTTCGGGCATGTCGCCAATACCGCGCCTAATAAGGAGTAATAAGGATTTTTAGGAATATCTCTGTAACTCTGCAACTAGACAGAACGATGACCTGTATGTGTGTTATTACTAAATAAAATTTAATGAAACAATAATAAAGTCAGATTATACAAATTCCAACGCGGCAGTCGCTTAATTTTTAGTCAAATAAGTCAGCTTTTTAAAAGTGGTTCTATTGTAAAAACTAAAGACGCAGTTGAATATATCGTTAGATTTTTCTTTAAATCGGTAGATCGATAGCTTACAGACGAAACCGGTAGACTTGGCAACTCTGTGATGAACTGACGGGAGTCGGAATAGCTAGGTGCGGAGGCGCGGGAAGGGAAATAAAATAATGGCGATAAATAAAGGGCAGGGAGATGGGTATCATGAGTGGATGGGAGGTGGCGGAATTTCCAAAATTTGTTATCTTATTGGAGTTTGTCTAAGTAGACAGTCGTAGTGGAAGTGGAAACGGGGAAGTTGTTGTCCATCTCTGTTTAAGCATAGACTTTTTATAGGCGTTTCATTCCAATGCATGTAATTCCTATGCCTAGAGATCCATTGCCGGGCCTGTATAAACAGTTATTATTTACATCAATAAAACTGACCTTCTTAACAGCACTTAAGGGACATAAAGGGCCATTACTACCGCTTATATAAATACATACATTCTTTATGAAATCCTGAAAGAGTTATCTAAAGAAGGTCAATAGTCAAAGTGGAGAAACTGAAAATGGAGCCAACTTTGATGCAAACGCACAACACAAAATGTTATAATACAAATAGAACGATAAATTTTTAAATCAAATTCCTGCGTTATCAAAGCTCAATAACCTGTATTAACTCAAACTTATTTAGATAAACCTGAAGTAAATTGATAATATTCAATATTTACCATTCTTTATCATGCAGCATGTATGTATACAGAACAGAATATAGTAGAAGATACAGAAGCAAGGTAATAATTTTAATAATGCTGATACTAAAAGATTTTATTCACCTTTTAGTACTTTGAATTTTGAGTAATTTAGATTCAAATATTCGTGAATAATTCGAAACAAATTTTCTTTCTTCAAGTAGGAGCCACAATCCTCTAAATGCGGGTAAATAGGTCATCGCACGATGATTGATCATTACATCAGACAATTTCACGCATATTTTGCATGTAGTATGATTTTCAAACCGATTCGTTTTTAAAACAAAGAATTTTGTTGGTTTTTCAGGCTGCACAATATTCTTTATTACAACAAAACGCGAGTTTTTCTGATATTTTGATCGGTCAAAATACGATGATCATAGCCTTTTATGATTGACGCTTGCTGACGCTGGGCGTTGATTATGTTTTCTACCACTTGTAGTTACTCAAAACTTCTTCGCCTAGGAGATGCAAGACCTTGTCGTTGGTGGGGAAGCTCCTGGTCAGGTGCTGGGGGGAATCCCCTCTAACACTTGGCTTGGTCCAAGAAGCATCTCACTCATCATCTTGTCCCTGACTGTAGTGTCGTGGCCAGGGAATTGCACCAAGACATATAACGATACCGGGCGGGGCTACGGACAGCCTCAACCTTGGGGCACCGGGGGGTACCCCATTGTATTTTACCCCTCACATGCGGGGCTCTGTAGAAGTGGACCGACTGTCCCTAGCGACTCATAGGAACACTATGAGATCTGATAATAATAGTAATAAAAACATCACCGGTGAAGCTGTGGGGAAACCCCCTAGCGACACTGGAAACAGTTAACAATGAAAGTTCCAAGGGGCCAAACCCAAAGAGAACTACAGGAGAGGTGGCTGACACTTGCGTGAGACCATCCTCCGCAAGTGGCATACAAGCTACCGCCTCCTCCAAGGGTCGGGAGCCTACCTCCTACCTCTAAACCCAACAGGCGACACAAGCTACCGTTTCGTCTACCCGGCCTGGGTCGTAGCTCCTCGACTGTGAGGAACACGGGTCTCCGTAGGAAGTCCTGGGACTGTATGATGAGTTAGGTCTAAATTGCTGCCAAAACTTGACGCGCTGTAAATCTGTTCATGCAGCGTTCCGAAAAACCTTTCAAATTATGATTTTCTACCACTTGTAGTAAGCCAAAGTAATTATAAAATGAAAGAATATAATATTTTTGGTCCTAAAATGGCACTTTTGAGCTACTACAATCAGTAGAAATCAACAGTTTATATAGAGGAACTAAATAATGAAGTCGACCAAAAATCAAAAAATACATTTTAATTATTTGATTTTCAAACACAATTTGGTGAGGAATTTTCTTACCGAATACCACACTAGGTCAAATTAAATCTGGAAATTTTTTTGGAAATAATTTGACCTCTAGTGGTATTACTAGTGAAAATTTCCAAAAAAAATGATTTTTAGCTAAAATTTTGAGAACCACTGGATCTTTTCTGGATTTTCTTTCTTGTAAATTTAATCTAATACTTATGTTGCCATATTGTTAAGAAATTATGTTTTTTAACTAAAAACTAAAGAAATTTCCAAAAAAAATTCGAATTTTCAAAATGTATGATTAGTTTATTGAATAATAGGTAGGTTGGTAATTATTTCCGTTTCTACAAGCATTATTTTTTTAGAATCTTTGAAAAGGTTAGATAAAAAAAAGAAACAATAATAAATTATATACATTATGTCAGAACTCGAACAAAAAAATAATTAAACATCGAGCAGTGAATGAATACTGTTAAAAGCGACTTAATAGCAATTAATCCCTCCATCCATCTGCTAGTAAAGCGTTTGCGATTACTCCGTGTTTACTTCCTAGAAAACAACACCTTTTTGTTCGTTTTTCTTCTCTTGAACAAGCGGAAAGCGGCCAGCGTTGATGAATAGGCTGTCAGACGATTTGTTTACTCGATCTGACTCAAGACCTAGCCAGATGTATTACAAGCGAGATAGATATTTTATGCAGCTCAGCTCGATTTCTAAGTTTTTGAATTCCGAGTGCCGATGCCGCTTCACAACTCAATTTGTTCATCGGAAGTATTCTTGAAACACTGAGAGATATGTAAACATAATATACAGGGTGGTCCGAACTGTATTCCGGAAACTTCGGCAGCATATTCTGCAGATAAGAAATAAGTAAAAAAGTTGGTATAAATATATGTCCTAAAATGTTTAATTTCGGAGATACAGGGTGTAGAATTACAGTTGAGGGTTGGAACCTTTGGTGTTACACAGCAAAATAAAAACACTAAATCACCACAATACACCAAAACACTTTTACTCTGATTCAGGTGGCAGCCCTGCTGTAAGAAATGTCAAGTTGCCGCATTTATTTACTTATTTCCTGACATTGTCATTTGTTTTGACACTTTAGTTTTGTATTACGTGTTTTTGTTTTAAATCAATTGTAATTCTACACCTATATCCGAAATTAACATTTTTAGGACATATATTTATACCAACTTTTTACTTATTTCTTTATCTGCAGAATATGCTGCCGAAGTTTCGGAATACAGTTCGGACCACCCTGTATATTATGTTTACATATCTCTCAGTGTTTCAAGAATACTTCCGATGAACAAATTGAGTTGTGAAGCGGCATCGGCACTCGGAATTCAAAAACTTAGAAATCGAGCTGGGCTGCATAAAATATCTATCTCGCTTGTAATACATCTGGCTAGGTCTTGAGTCAGATCGAGTAAACAAATCGTCTGACAGCCTATTCATCAACGCTGGCCGCTTTCCGCTTGTTCAAGAGAAGAAAAACGAACAAAAAGGTGTTGTTTTCTAGGAAGTAAACACGGAGTAATCGCAAACGCTTTACTAGCAGATGGATGGAGGGATTAATTGCTATTAAGTCGCTTTTAACAGTATTCATTCACTGCTCGATGTTTAATTATTTTTTGTTCGAGTTCTGACATAATGTATATAATTTATTATTGTTTCTTTTTTTATCTAACCTTTTCAAAGATTCTAAAAAATAATGCTTGTAGAAACGGAAATAATTACCAACCTACCTATTATTCAATAAACTAATCATACATTTGAAAGTGTAATTTTTTTTGGAAATTTCTTTAGTTTTTAGTTAAAAACATAATTTCTTAACAATATGGCAACATAAGTATTAGATTAAACTTACAGAAGAAAATCCAGAAAGATCCAGTGGTTCTCAAAATTTTAGCTAAAAATAATTTTTTGGAAATTTCCACTAGTAATACCACTAGAGGTCAAATTATTTCCAAAAAATTTCCAAATTTTAATTTGACCTAGTGTGGTATTCGGTAAGAAAATTCCTCACCAAATTGTGTTTGAAAATCAAATAATTAAAATGTATTTTTTTGATTTTTTGGTCGACTTCATTATTTAGTTCCTCTATATAAACTGTTGATTTCTACTGATTGTAGTAGCTCAAAAGTACCATTTAGGACCAAAAATATTATATTCATTTATAATTACTTTGGCTTACTACAAGTGGTAGAAAATCATAATTTGAAAGGTTTTTCGGAACGCTGCATGAACAGATTTACAGCGCGTCAAGTTTTGGCAGCAATTTAGACCTAACTCATCATACAGTCCCAGGACTTCCTACGGAGACTCGTGTCCCTCACAGTCGACGAGCTACGACCCAGGCCGGGTAGACGGAACAGTAGCTTGTGTCGCCTGTTGGGTTTAGAGGTGGGAGGTAGGCTCCCGACCCTTGGAGTAGGTGGTAGCTTGTGTGTTTCTTGTGGAGGATGGTCTCACGCAAGTGTCAGCCACCTCTCCTGTAGTTCTTTGGGTTTGGCCCCTTGGAACTTTCATTGTTAACTGTTTCCAGTGTCGCTAGGGGGTTTCCCACAGCTTCACCGGTGATGTTTTTTATTACTATTATTATCAGATCTCATAGTGTTCCTACGAGTCTCTAGGGACAGTCGGTCCACTTCTACCCCGCGTGTAGAAGTAAGGGGTAAAATAAAATGGGGTGCTCCCCGGTGTCCCAAGGTTTAGGCTGTCCGTAGCCCCGGTATCGTTATATGTGTTGGTGCAATTCCCTGGCGACGACACTACAGTCAGGGACAAGATGATGAGTGAGATGCTTGTTTGACCAAGCCAAGCGCTAGGGGGGTTCCCCCAGCACCTGACCAGGAGCTTCCCCACCAACGACAAAGTCTTGCATCTCCTAGGGGAAGAAGTTTTGAGTAACTACAAGTGGTAGAAAACGTTTTATTGATATGGAATTCATAAGCAACGCGCAGCGTCAGCAAGCGTCAATCATAAAAGGCTATGATCATCGTATTTTGACCGTTCAAAATATCAGAAAAACTCGCGTTTTGTTGTAATAAAGAATGGCAGCTTGGAAAAACTAACAAAATTCTTTGTTTTAAAAAACGATCGGTTTGAAAATCATACTACATGCAAAATATGCGTGATATTGTCTGATGTAATGATCAATCATCGTGCGATGACTTATTTACCCGCATTTAGAAGATTGTGGCTCCTACTTGAAGAAAGAAAATTTGTTTCGAATTATTCACGAATATTTGAATCTAAATTACTCAAAATTCAAAGTACTAAAAGGTGGATAAAATCTTTTAGTATCAGCATTATTAAAATTATTACCTTGCTTCTGTATCTTCTACTATATTCTGTTCTGTATACATACATGCTGCATGATAAAGAATGGTAAATATTGAATATTATCAATTTACTTCAGGTTTATCTAAATAAGTTTGAGGATGGCAGGACCCAGTGAAGGCACGACAGGTGATTTAAAGTGTCGTTCTGTGACCATAACATTTTGTGTTGTGCGTTTGCATCAAAGTTGGCTCCATTGCTCACTTTGTATTGACACCTTTCTTTGGGCTAATAGGTATCATAAAGAAATAACGCAAGCAGTAATGACGCTTTGCTTCCTTAAATGTATTCAGAAGGTCGGTTGTGATGTAACTGTTTATACAGGCCGGCAATGGATCTGGGCATAGGAAGCATGCATTGGAAGTCTATGCTTAATCAGAGATGGACAACAACTCCCCCACTCCCACTACGACGTCTGCTGTTAATAACTGGGGTACGAAATTCCGCCACGCTTCATCCGCTCCCTGTCGCCGACCCACCGCACTCCGCTATTCCGTCGGTTACACCGGACTCTTCGATCTGCAAGCTGAGCTCTTTTAATTTACGATATTCAATAGATCTTTGAACTGTCGTACTGCGACTGACTACTGCGTTAAATCTATATGTCACTTTGATAACGGGCTGCGTTAATTTTAGTAATAACACACATACGGAATAAATCGTTTGCCAATCTGGTGCGGGAAGTTGGGAATATTCTAAAATCTTATTACCTTGGTAGGCGCGGTGGCATTTATGCTGGCGGTAACTTTGCTTCATTCATCTACTAAAGATGAACCCATATCTCCCAAAATAACAAACTAAAACAAATTTAAACAGTGTTTGCTGCTCAGAAAGGAGTTGAAGGTGCTGGCTTCCCGATGAAGTGGGCCCACAGGGTATCGCGATCAGAGTACGAAAACCATGACTGCTACACTTATTGCCTGACCTGGTTTGCTGTCGTTTTTATGTATTAATGTTCTTTTTGATGTCCAGATAACCTGGCAACTAATTCTTGTTATGACTGACCTGTTTGTGTTTTGACGGTGAATCAACGACATAAGTGCTAATTTTGGACTTGATCATCTGATACTATTTTCGTTTCTGTGCTGGGCACGTTGATCTGGGCAGGTCCTGTTGGCGGCACTCAAAGTTTCGACTATTCACTAGCACGGCTGGCTGCAGTCGAGACGACTACTGGAGAAAGATATTGCAATATTGCGTTTCTGGGAATTGCACTATATTTAGAAATGGAACGGGTTTGCATCATTACCTGCGTTTGGTCCCTTCAGCTAAACATTCTTAAAACTGTTTCGTAATGTTTCATTAGTAGGCACGAATGTGGACCAGAAAGATTTGGGATTGAAGCAACTCGATTCAGTGATGGCAACACTGTCCGTACCTGTTTCTATTTTTCGATTCTGTTGGTAGACGTGCTTCACAACGTCTTAAGATTCCGGCACCCCTGCGGGGGCTCATGTCATGATCACTTCCCAGTAGGGAAAGACGTTGCACTGCGGTACGACTTGCTTCCATCTTTGTCATTCTCCTATTATTCCTTTTGCCGGCAGTCTGTATAACTGAACTGATACAGTTTCTAAAATAGCCCGATTAAAAAGATCGAGCAACCACCATCATCCGGAACCATCAACAGCGGCACAAATACGACTCAAAAAATTTAAACAATGAACCGTAGGTAATGCGCTGTGAACTGGTAAATACGAAACATCTCCTGGTTGGCGGGTCGTGGGGATAAATAACACCATTAACTACATGGTATCGATAAAGCATGAAGAATATCAATAATCAAATACTGGCGAACAAACACCCCAGTTATCTACGGCACCACTCCTCCTCCGCCGGGCACAAGTCCGACTGAGATATCAAATATCGCTCATAAAGGCTCAAAATCACGCCAGCTGCTCGAACAGCGCAATAATTAATACCAGACTCACCATCAAAAAATCGACTCTCAATAATTTGATTTTGTTAACCGGGAAGTTCCGTGCACCTCAAACTTATGCATGGACTACAGGATGGTGATGCCATGAAGCCAAATATTTCATACTCGTGCAATTCTGACTGACTAAATGGCTTTCACGGTTGTTACTGCTTGTTTTAATTGAAAGACCTGTATATTGTTTTGATGTTGTTCCCAGCACTCACTGGTGTAATCAAGCAAACAGGGAGTAATTTGTTGATGCATAAGTCAAAATATAAAATAAAATATATAAAACAATTAACTTTAAGGTAACACAGGCTATAGAAATTCAAAAACCATCAGGCAGGATGATGACAGTTATATACGGATAATACGATGGCAATAAATATGGGGTGGATCAATTGTATTGTAGAGTTTCAAGTGATGAGACTTAATATAACCATATCACTGAAAACTCCGTCGTGTCTACGATGGAATGAAAGCCAACCAGCGAGCTGCACCATAAACATCGAACATGACACGATCCGGGAAGTTTAACAGCTTCACACCCCGTAGGTCCGCTAATGTAGAGGACTTTGGTCCACTTTGTGTCATGAGCCGTGCTGACTGATGAGACCTGTGATTTTCCAGCCTATATAAGACTGGGAGGTAATGTTAATTTAAAAGGTATCCTGCTCCTGGCAACCTTCTCACAACCACGGCGCAGCTGCTGATAGCGTGACCTAAGCAAAGCAGCGAAAAAACCGTCCTGCCACAACGAAAGCGGTACTGTTTAAATACGCAGAACGAAGCGCGCTTCTTAATTTCTTGCATGAACCTTCAATATGACTTCACTGTCAGCAATTTCATGGAACAGACTGGGCAGTCCTCGAACTTTTCAGAAAAATGCGGTGGCTTCATTAAACTTTAGATTCGGAACAACCGCTGGCTCTAGACGCTTTAGTTCTTTCCTCTGACTGAACCACTGCGAATAAGCAGCCAGTGGTCGTCGTCCGGGCTAATGATGAAGTTGTTTATATAAATCCCATGAAGAGCCCAGTACGAACGCTGATAAGGGCCTGTGACTTCACTCTCTTCTGTCATGTTGGGCAAAAAGCCTCCTAGAACCTTATAATGAATCATTTTAATAATCGTGGTTTAAATCAGAAAAGAGCTTTATTAAATCATCTGCGCCAGCTACCCGCAAGCCATCAGAATGAACACAGTCCGAATAACCTCTGGCTTTCCAGCAACCCGCTAATCTTTTCCAAATATGCTAATGAGCCACCCCGTTCCATTTGAAAAATTGAGATAAGGATTAAAAATACGATTTGAGTATTTTCTAACTGGCCAGGACAAGACACTAAAAACATTAGACGATCAAATATATTTTCCAAGGCTCCTTGATGAAGAATTAGTGTTTTAACATAGCCGTGGCACTCTAGATTGAGTTTTAAAATACAATTTTTATTGTTAGAGAAAATTGACATTTCTATCTAGAATGTCATTTTCTATTGAATAGTAAAAAAATACTGAGGGTACCATTTAAAAATCAAAAGTTGTAGTCATTTCCTGGTGAAACAGGTGCCAAACTAAAACAATTGAATACACCAATCAATCCTCATTTATGTCATATACTAACATATCAAATCCTCGTTTATTTATCTGGAAAAATAAAAAAAAAAAGGGGGTGAGCCACTTTTGAGACGCACCCGGTATATCAAATAATGAATGACACTGCTTTGTGGAAATAAATAAATAAATGCGGGAACTTTGACGTTTTTACAGCAGAGCTACCACCTTAATCATAGTACAAGCCTCCAGAGGGAAATTTAAATTCCAGTAAGTCGGTAATGGCGCCGAATTATGTCCATGGTTGGCAACAATGAATTTAAAAAATCGCGCCCCTCGATTACGGAACTAAAAGTTTAATTGATATGAGATATAATTTTATACATCCTAAGTATCTTAAAGTAGTTCTTATTGTTAGATGTATATTTATCTAATTAACTGACTAGTACAAGCTTATCGAAGCTAATGTTTTCTTTGACAAAATTATTAAAATCACGTCTAAAAAGGAAAGAATTTTTGTTCCTTATAAATATTTTTTATATAAGATAAAATGTAAGTAGTGCCCCCTAAGAATGATGTATAATTTAAATAAGGATCCAAAGATTACCACTATTATCTAGTTTGTAAGTAACTTATTTTGTGAACATATAAATATATATCATTATAGTTTGTCCTAGTGAAGTCAGTCAGTAACAATGTGTATCATAGTGACGAATTCACTAGTGGAAGAAGTTGGATCTTTACCACTGAAATAAAACGAAATATAGGTATATTATAGCATCATTAAAAAACGACTTCCACAACATTGTTATTTAGAGATGTTTAATGATCCTGTGTCATTATAGATTATTTTTTAGTTTATAGTTTTCTCTTTCAGTGGCCAAATATCCAGCTATTTCCAGTATTGTTCTATGAATTGTAGTTAGATTTACTTGTTACTTATTGTTTATTAAATAAATAAAATGTAAATATACTGTGTAGTTTAAATAATAAATTGAACGTAAAGTTTCTCTATTAATTAAATATTAATCTAAATAATAAATTTCTTGGTAAAAAGTTTTGATAACCTTTACAATCAAATAATTGACATTATGATAAATTTTTGATATATTAATTAATTGTAAATTCAGCTGTTATAACTAAATTTAATTTAATAGTAATACAATTTCATACGTAGATGGAATAAAATAAGCACGCAAAATCCGTTTGGGCCAAAGTTTTAAATACGCACTCATTGATTTCTCATTAAAAAAGATGAAAAGAAGTTCCTATAAACATGGATGCGAAAACGCATAGTTTTAAAGTTACAGGATTTTAACACTTTTAAAAATAGCTCTTTTGTAATTATCCTAAATGCCATTATTTTGTTTTTGGAATTGCTGTAGGTAGCGCTGAACATCAATGTTATATACCGTATGATCGAGAAAAAACGGCGATGGCTATGAAATGAAGATCGCTGTCATTTTATATGTAAATTTATATGGGAAATGTCATCGATCGTCATTTCCCAGCCAACTGGACGCCATTTTTTTTCGATCATACGGTATTTAAATAAAACTGAATAATAAATTAGATTAATTAGTCAATTTAATGCCAATTTTTAACCTAACCTAACCATAACCATCTGAAATGGCTAATATCAAAATTTACAGTCAAAAGGAGTCATCTCATATATTTGGCACTTCGCTAAATTATCATCGTTTGTCATACCCAGCCGCCTTTGACACCATTTTTTTTTCGATCATACGCTACTATGCTGAAGTAAAGATGAAGTAATTATTTCTAAGATAGAGATATGAGATGGATCATGATTTAAAATATACTTATATTACAACAACAACAAAAATCCAGAAATCAATATGATAGGATAGGGTGCATATTAATACAGGGCCGTTAAAAAATCATCCGGATCTACTCACGGTTTTTTGAGCCACCCTGTAGAAGTTAAATATTTTCCTGAAATCCATTCTAATACATACCTTAGGTTTGCACTTAAACAAAATTTCTAAATTTTTTATTATAGGAGCTACAGATGCCCGACGCACTATTGCCAAACCCTGTAGAACATGTTTATAAAATGGATACAATTCAAATGCATTACAAAATTAAATATCATGATAAAAAATCTTTATATCTCGATATTGCAAACGCCGCAAAATTATAATTTGTTGCAAATAATATTAACTATATTAAACTTATGACACTTATCTTACAACAGAATAAATACATGTGTGTGAATGTTCCTAGAAAGCTAAGCTGGGTGATATTAAAATAATAGTTACGGTAAGGTAATACTAAGAGATTTACTAATATTAAGATAAATAGTAATAGGGGCAGGGCCGTCATTAGACTGTTGGCCGTCTGGGCAAGCCCGAAAAAATGCGCCAACTCCGCCAACAGACAATGGTTTTTTTATTAGTGCGAAGTTTGATCCGAAGAATCATGTGTGAAAAAAAAATTATGAAAGTTGTGCCACAGAAGCGTAAGAAATATTATCAAACGCTTTCCGAAAAAAATATAAATTGCAATATAGGAAATAAATATTACAAGATTTTCAGAATTAGCATTTAAATTTTGTATTTAAAAGGAGCGTCACATGGTACCTAACAAGAATAAAAAAACAACATTATAAGGTACATTAGCCAAACTAACACCTAAAACTAGGTAATATAAATTATTAACAAAAGAAAATTCGTAATAAATACATAGACATAATCCTGAGAAACAAAATTCCTAACATGGACAAAACTAAAACTTTTTTCTTGCTTTTTTTTCGGCAAACTCTGAAATAAAATCGTAGATGTTTAGACTGCTCGCTATTTCGTGCTCAATAGATATTAAATATAATCCGCTTAATCGTTCTTGTGTCATACTTGATCTCAGGTAATTCTCAATTATTTTGAGTTTAGAAAAACTTCTCTCTCCGGTTGCCACTGAAACCGGCAGCGTTAATAAGATTCTTATGGAGATGTAAATATTTGGAAAGTTTCCAATCAGATCGTGAATTTTTAAATATTTTAGTGTTTGTTTTGGACAACTGAAGTAGTCGGCATTATCTGGTGGTATTAGAGCGATTAGAGCTAAAATCTCGCCCCGAAGCTCTAGGCCATTAATACCATGTTTGTCTCCGTCCCTTAAATAGAGATGAAGATCCATACAATGCTTTGTTATTTCCTCTCGGTTGATATTACTGGGAACTGTGAAGTCGTATAAAAACGAAAAATAGTCCGAGTGAGCTTTTAACAGGTCAAACCTTTTCTGGAGAGCCTCATGGATTGTATCCAGGACAACAAAGAAAAATTCGATTTTAAACTTTTCCCGTGGATCTAAAATTAACTTATCCACTGATTCATACAAAAACTGTCGAGTTTTTTTTTCTGGGACGAGCTCTAATGTCAGTAGTAAAAACTTCTTCAATTTCCAGCTCTTCTGTCAGCTCTGCAGCATCCACTAATATTTCTCTAAAATGGTCGTCAGGCCTTATTTTGACAAAATAGTAGCTAGCTTTTAGAGCTTTTGTGGACTCAATGATGTCGAGTTTCTCACTCTGAAGCAGTTTACTAGTTGCATTTATACTGTTGGAAATTTCGTACCGAAAATGACCATTTTTCCAAAATGTAGTACTGACACATGACGTACCGAATTTAGTCAAAATGTACCAAATTCAGTACAATTGTACCGAAACGGTTGCCCTCAAATTTGACCGCTCGGAGCAAATGCTCTTCTGCTCCACCCCTCAGGACGACCCTGATAGGGGGTATACAGGGTGACCCTATTAGAAGTTTCAGTGTGTATTAGGAGTTTCGGAGTTTCTAAAGAACTCAAATAGTAGATCTGGCCTTTTTTTACATAGAGGTGGCCCTCGTTTTAAGCGAGAGTTCGTTCCTTGAACACACAGCGTAAAGAAACCGAGTATATTGAAACCAACCTTTTATTTCATAAACTATACAGGGTGAGTCTTATATAACAGGAAATATTTTTAAGGGTGGTATAAGTATATCTCGATCCCGTTTACTTTTTTGCAAACCAAATACAAATTTTGTATTTTTGGATTTTTTTTTTATTTTTAGTTAAAATTAGTTTGTACCACAGTTTGTACTGTAAATACATACTAGTTTTTTCCCAAATTTATATCTCAAATCGTTCATGCATTTCCTTTATAGTTTGATATGTTTTTTTTTTCACTTAGAATTTATAAAAGGCCGTCAGTATAAGATATTTAGAGGCAATCTGTATTATGATGTACAGGGTGGGCCAAATTGGATACTTTTAAAGGGAAACACCCCTTTCCATAGGAGATAAAATAAAACTAATATCGGTGTGTCAATTTTTATTAAAAACATGGTGCTCAACCGCACCTCTATATCTGTTAAGGGGTGTTTTTCAAAATTGTGAATTTTTAATAAATCGTTGTAATTTTTTTGCTATGAAAAATTTTGTATTTTTATGAAAACATTTGCAAAGCACCTTTTTATTTAGAATTCAATGGTTTAAATTTAATTTATTTAAAATTAATAATTTAAGAGTTATCAGTGGAAATGGATTTTTTAAATAGGACACCTAAAGCCAACCTCAGTTAGGGATACCCTATATCACAGAAAAATAATTTACTGCAACTAAAATTATCCTTAGTTCGATAGGTATAAAGTCTGCTCACCAATCAGCAACGAAAATGTCGACGATAAATCAACAGATGAATCTTTATTCGATAACTCGAATGGCAATGACTTTAGGACCTGGATTGGGCTTTTTACTATATCTTCACTCGGCAGTATTAAATCAAAGGCCCGATATTATTGACAGGTAGGTGCCACAAAAATGGAAGGAAATTATAATAAAATAGGCATAATTTATTTTGTCATACACTGAAAAAAAAGGATCTGTCAGTCGAAATGAATATGACTTTGACCCAAGAGATTGGCGCTTTTCAATGGGGCCAAGAACGACGTTTCTTTACCCAAAGCATTAACTATCTTTTCATAAGCTTTAAAAAATTACTTTAGAGTATAGAAGAATCTATCTGTCCAAAGTATTTCACTCTTGACCCAAAATAAATGCAAAGAAGTTCTTGCTACAAGAACAATAGTCTCTTTGATTCATGCAAAAATTCTTGATTGAAAAGGGACATTTCTTGATTAAAGAGACACTTTTCTTAAACCAATAGCGAATACTACTGACTCAACTAAAATTTATTTTGATATAAGAGAAGTCTATACATCATATACAGACATATTAGATACGAGGTATGTATATTATTTTCTGATAAATTTAGGTTATTTCTGCTTCTTCACTTCTTGGTATTTTTTGGGGTGGTTCATCACTCTACAAATTACAAAAAAATGTTACATCACGACTAATCAAAGTAAAGCAAATAAATTATTAAAATTATAAGCTTTGGTCACATTTTGAATTTTTTAATACGACTTGATATTCTAAAATTTATGTAATTATTTGCATTAAAAATCGATATATATTCTTATTTTTGTAGTCAAATCTTGCATTATCTAAACAGGTGCATTAGGTAAATGTCTCTTACCTTCAAATATAGCAAATAAATGCTCTAATTTCCATTTTTTTCAGAAATTCCTTTAAAGAATCCATATATCCTAAAATTTGTCCATAAAAAATGATAAATGCATGTTAATAACGATCACTAATTTGTTATACGATATGCGCTTAAAAAGCAAATTATGCAAAATTCAAAGTGGAAAATTCCAAGCAACAAAACCCGTGCGTACTATGATGTGCGACCTATAAAATGCGACGTGAGACTGATCGGACTGCCAACTGATTGTGTATACCGTCCTTCGTCATCGTCTTTGCGTGTCGTTATTATTTTTCATCAAAAGAGTATTTAGCTATTGGAAAATGGCCATGTTTCTTGAATGAAGTACTCCCTAGCGTATTTTTCTTATTATCTTAAAACAAAGTAACTTGCACTTGGTTGAATGAAAATAGATTCAAGAGAAATTTTCGAATTTTTCAAGAGAACCAGTTTTCTTGAGTTAAGAGAGTTTTTCTTCTCAAAATATTTTCTTACGCTAAAATAAATTTCTCTTGCCACTAAATTTTTTTTTCAAAACGATGATGACTTTGTTCAAGTCTACTTTTTATCAGTGTATAAGTTATGATTATGTTTTCAAGCATGAAATATTTAGAAAATATAAGAATATTTAAAAAAATGTAAATACAATGTCGGGCACGATAAATATAAGTTTTAAGACACACCCGTTTTAAAACACACCCAAAATTTCGATCACGCGTGCTTTGATTAAGGCTTGATTAATGTTCGCAGAGCTTCAGCATTTGCTATAAAATAGCGAGCAATTTGTTACAAAACCACATAAATTATATATCACTGTAATCACAAAACTTCAATCTATTTCTGTATTGTAACAGAATTTTAATTTATGTCCATATTTTCGAGAAAATTTAGTCCAAACATAAGGTATATTTTGTTGATGTTTGACCATCAAAATCTTAAAAATAAAGAAGTTGTCTAAAAATGTGCTACAATACGGATATAGTATAATCCTTTATCTTTAATTTTCTTCTTCATTTGTGTAAAAATACCTAGCCAGTTACATAAAGTTACATAAAACGTTAAATGCCGAACGCTTATTTTGCTACTTTTTCGGACTAGTGAAATGGATTCTTAAGTCGTTTAGCACCTTCCAGAAATATTTACCAGTCTTTTCCGATAAACCCTTTAACATATAACTATAATTTTTTATAGCATGTTTTGTGTACCCCAAGTTGACGATAATATTGTAATTTGGCTTCAGATCGTTGTTTTAAATATTTATGCTTTGTCTCTAAGTTTGTTGATATATTTTATTTGTGTAACTTGTATTAAAAAAAATAAATAATGTTCCAAATTTTTCAAAATTTAGGGAAAACCACGTAAAAGATACAGGTTATACAGACCTAAAAGACAGTTACGACTTTATCATAGTTGGCGGGGCAGTGCGGGAACCGTTCTTGCCAACAGACTATCAGAAAATCCGTATTGGGATGTGCTTCTATTAGAATCTGGCGCAGATGAAATTAGTATAACGGATATGCCGTTGATGTTTCCGGCATTGTGAACACCATTTGATTGGCAATATAAGGTAAACGTAAAAAATATATTTATTGTATTTCACTGTATGGTAAGGCACTTATACAGGGTGTCCCAGAAATAAGTGCAGATATTTTAAAGGGTGGTAGATCTGGTCAAGAGAAACACATTTTTTTTACCGTTTTATTATACAGGGTGGTCCGAACTGTATTGTGGAAAATTTCGACAGCATATTCTGCAGATAAAAATAAGTATAAAAGTTCGTAAAAATGTATGTCCTAAAATGCCTAATTTCGGATATACAGAGTGTAGAAGTTTCTTTTTTATTTCGATTTTTTCCAAATAATTTATGAAGTAACGGTAATATTTGGATTAAAATTGATGTCACAGTTCTAGTAGTTTGAAGACGCCGAATTAGTCGTTGTAGTTATTGGGATTTTTTTGAGAGACTCCTACTTGTAGAGTGCGCCACCTACATATTTTTTAATTGGTTTAAAGAGTAATAACTCTTCGCCCGTACCTGTATAAAACTATGTTTTCATTTCAGTTTATAATCATCTGCTGATGATGCTAACATGGTTAGCGAAACGCGCGTCCAGTGTAAAAGTAAAAGTGTTTTGGTGTATTGTGGTGATTTAGTGTTTTATTAATTTAATATAAAAAATCGGTAAAAAAACTTTTAAGTTAAACGGTTTTATCTTATGTGCACTGAAAACTAGAAAATAATAATAGAGTGTTATGTTCGATGTTAGTTTCTCGATAAGTGAAACTTTTAAAGATATCAATTCAAATTTTCACAAATTTATATATGACTTTCTTAAACCTTCCTCTTTAAAAGTTTTACAAAAAAAACGGCAGAATAATTAATCACATTTATTTATTTGAAAAAAAATAGTGTTGAAAAATGAGACTTTTACCCCATAAGAGGGACAAAAATCCTAGAAAAGAGAGGCAAAAGTCCCCTTAAGTAAAAATATAATCATTTGTTGACAAGGTGTTTCCCTAGTAAAGAAAACAAAATGTTTTATACAGTTGAACTTTAATAAAATGTAGGAACAAATATTTTAAATATTTAGAGGCATAGGTCACATCGATATTCTCCTTGTTCATAAGATGTACATTTTTCATCTTCGATTGCTTGCAAATCGAGAATTGTATCCAGTCTTCTACTATTGGTTCTTCAAATTTAGTGCCATACCCTGAGCAAAATGTATGTGATTTGTTATTGACGCCTTCCAGCAAAGGTATCTCTTTTTTTTTTCTTTTTTATTTTTGTCTTCTTCAGAATCTTAAAGCACTTTTCTTTTTGTCTTCGTTTGCTCTCCTTCTAATTTTCTGACGTTCCTCTTCCAGACTTTTTTATTCGAGTAGATGTTAATATCTTAGATTTGTGATCTTACCTTCCTTTGACGATATTCTTGTGCTTTTTGGATAAGGAACTATGTCGGCAGGTTTGAATAGTTTTTTTCAATTGTAGCCAGGTTAATTAGAGGCACATTATCATCTTCATCTGAGGATGAATGGACATCACTATTTGTTTGTTTATTTTGAACATATAAACCCGATGTTGATGGTTGCATGAAAGATTCTCAGTTAGAGTAGGAACGTGCAATTGGGTTTATGGCATGTTGTGGTTGGGATCGGTTACGCTACTTGAAGAAAGTCTTTCTCCAAACCTATGTTTGTCGATAGGCCATATTCCACAAGCTTCAAACCTTGGACTGCTCTTCCAATAGACGCAGTTTTTTCATACGCTTTTGCAAAAGTCCTGCTGACTTGATATTGTGTGATTATTCTGCCAGGATGTGTGCTCATCCATTGTTCACAATAATACTGCAATAGTCCTTTAAAACCTTGGACTGTGCGATCCAGGGGCTGCATTTTATGACTGGAATGTGGGGTAAGCTAAAAGATGTATATAATTATTTTTTGGGTATAGGTTACACACCAAAGAAATATGCGACGAATGGTTATCTAATATTAATAGAACCTGATTTTCGGCAGACGTTCTGACATGTTTCTTGAAGTGTTTTCATTGGACAAATAATTCTGAGTTGACATATCCTGACTCAGAGACGAACAATGTAGCTTCCGGAATGCATCCATCCATAAGCTCAGCTTTAGGACGCTTTCGAGGAAAAATTAGTGCCGGTGGAACGTACTTTCCACTGGCGCTCATGTAACAAATTGCCATCACAGTCTGACCTCTTTCTGCCGACGAAACTAGAAACGCATCGTTTTCCTCTAGGTGTCAATATCTCAGGAGTTTTGTTTGGCACGGTCGTGATTCCTACCTCATCGGCATTAAAAACACAACCTGCGGTAAAATTTATTTTTGTAGTTATGTCTTCTAAATTTTGAAAAAATAGATCGACTTGAGCTTTATTGAAACCCATTATGCGCCCCACACTAATTTCTTGGGGGATTCTGAGTGAAAACTTGTATCTTTTGGCCGAACGATAGCGCCCAATTCTTTCTCGCAGTTTTCGTTTCCTTATTAAATTTGTGTTGGATCCTATTCCGTTCAGCAAATTCATAAGCAAGACTTCTAAGCCTTAAATATGTCAATCCATAAAATCTCGCATCCATTTGATGGCAATGTTCAGCTAGGATATTTTCTTGTTCTGGCGTAAAAGTCGATTTGAACTGACCCAAATGTTCAACTCCAAACCCCTTCTTCATTCTTTTCCTCAAGCCAGACTCGTCAACCCCAAAACTATCTGCAATCCTTTTTCGAGATTCTCCTTCCGCCATTCTCTTCTGGGCTTCATTAACCATGTCTTGGGTTATAGGTTTTCTAGTTGACTTTCTTTTATATGTCCTGAAAAGAGGGGGTAAAACTATTATTTATATTTAAAATGACCTAATAGTTTATACGGGGCAAAAGTCCGGAGTCGGACATTTACCCCGGGGTAAAAGTCCGACTTCGGACTTTTGCCCCATATCGACTTTAGGACTTTTGCCCCAATCGACCTCAACAATACAGCACATTATTACTAGAAGAATAAATCAATGCCCGCCAAATATTTATAGGTTAGGTTATGCCGTTAAGAGTGGAAAATACTTATTATGCACTGCGTTAATATCGTTCATAAGTTATTGTCGCAATCACACTTTAAAAAACAAAAAAAATAATAGGAGACTGTTATAAAAATGTACTTACCTCATTTTTTCCGACAAACGCGATCTAATCAAGACACAAAGATAAAGAAGGAAAAATCAAATGATGATTTCCTTAAAAGTCAAGCCGCAGCGACATCTCATCACCAATGCCCGCAATATTAGATGATAGGACTTTTGCCCCTATAGGACTTTTACCCTGCCTTATTTAATTGGTATTTGAATTTCTAGTTCAGAAATATGATTAGCAGAATAGCTTTAGGCATATTAGACTAAAATAAAAACGTGGGACCCCTGAAATCCTACCCTATGGCAAAAGCATATCTTTTTATACTTTGGTAGATCATGAGCTTCGGCGTCTGCTGGTGAAGCTGCCAGGCTGGTTATTGATTGTCAAAATCTCCAATTACGATTATAGTAAGTCGATGCAATCCACACTTAGTATAGAAGAAAGTATTACAGCAATAGTTAATGGGCCCCACGTTTTTATTTTAGTCTAATATGCCTAAAAGCTATTCTGCATAGTACTAAAATATTTATGAACTAGAAGTTCAAAATACCTAATTGTTATTATTATTTTCTAGTTTTCAGTGCACATAAGATAAAACCGTTGAACTTAAAAGTTTTTTTACCGATTTTTTATTTTCTAGTTTTTAGTATTTAACGGAAATGCCTACCAAATATTCCTCTCATTCTATTTAATTCATTATTATATAAATTAATATATATAACAATTAATTATAACAATAAAATATAAATTGTAATAATTAATTATATTTAAAATACCTATTTGTTAATATTTTATTATTTATATTTATTTTAACATTGATTGATTTTATTATACAAGGTGTTTCTGATGTTATTAGCTCTCTTTGTCTCTCTCGTTGTGATGCCAGCCTAGACTCATGACGCTCAGATGTTTCTGACGCTAACAACTCTCTTTGTCTGTCACGTTGTGATGCTAGCCTGGACTCATGACGCTCAGGTGTTTCTGACGCTAACAACTCTCTCTTTGTCTTTCGCGTTCTGATGCTAGCCTAGACTAATGACGCTCAGGTGTTTCTGACGCTAACAACTCTCTTTGTCTCTCTCGTTGTGATGCCAGCCTAGACTCATGACGCTCAGATGTTTCTGCCGCTAACAACTCTCTCTGTCTATCACGTTGTGATGCTAGCCTGGACTCATGACGCTCAGGTGTTTCTGACTCTACCAGCTGCCTTTGTCTCTCACGTTGTGCTACCAACCTGGCATCATGTTGCTCAGGTGTTTCTGTTGCTAACCGTTCTCTTCGTTTCTGTAGTCGACTATAGATTTCATTTTCACTTTCTTTTGCATGTTTCGTTCTATACTTTTCTTTCGCCTTTTCGAGCCTTCTTTTTCGTTGTGTAGCAGTTTCGTTTTTATTTTTTGTTTGTTTTTTTATTTATTGTTTCCGTGTTGTTCCCACGAGTAATGGACATTTTAACGGTCGACCCCCCAGAGGTTCAGTAGAGGGGCAAGGCTATAATATACAACAAGAGGCGCCCAATCTTGAGGGGAAAACGCTTGCGACATTACATTTTTAGCCACCCTAATGCCATACAGTCCTCAGCACGTTTTAACCTATATTACCTTAACTTGGTAAAGCTACCGCTAACTACGTAGGTACATCTAATCACCTATTTATCTGTCCTTCTAACGTCACACAATCTTGGATTAATAACTGTTCTGGACACGACTACTCATGCCTCACCTAATACGCCATTGTAACGACGTCCATCTGGATTTTAAATTTTGTCATAATTACAGTATTCTACTATTAGTGTAGCCCCTTTCATTTTGATACCATATTGAGGGGGTTAGAAAATATGAAATCCGCCATTTTGTACCGGCGGCCATCTTAGATTTACATAATGTTATTGATATTACTATATTGTATTGTCATCGGAACTAAAGGTGTGTGTACCACTTCAGATCAATCTGAAACAGGAAAGTACTTAAATTTCAATTTCTAATTTTGACCCAAATAAACAAACAAATAAATAAATACCGTACGGGTCGAGCTAAATAAAACCGTTTAAAAATAAAAATTTCTTAAATTTATTTTTTCAGTCAAATAACTATCCACTCAACGTGTTTATTTTTTGTCAATAATGATATGTATTGACTATTTCCATTCTAAATATCTTGAGAACGGTTGCTCGTAGCGATTTTACCAAAAGACATTCGTTACGTAAAAAGTCACGGAGATGTATATTTTGGGGGATGAGTTTTATACAGGTACGGACGAAAAGTTATTACTCTTCAAAAGAGTTAAAACACATGTAGGTGGCGCCCCTACAAATCGGAATCATATTGACATCAAAATCAAATTTCTCATGTGAAAAAACTCCCAGACACCAATTTTCATCCAAATATTGACGTTACTTATTTGGAAAAAATCGAAATAAAAATATGCAACTTCTACACCCTGTACCTTCGAAACTAAGCATTTTAGGACATATACTTATTTATATGAACTTTTTTACTTATTTTTATCTGCAGAATATGCTGCCGAAGTTTCCGGAGTACAGTTCGGACCACCCTGTAATATACATAAAAAAGGTGAGTCTTTAATAAGTGCAAATATTTTCAGAGCTAGTAGATCTCGATAAAAGAAACATATTTTCTTTTTACCGTTTTTCAAATTAGTCCAAAATAACCGAGTTATTTTACTTTGAAAATTTCCAAAAAAAATGATTTTTTGCTTAAATTTTGAGAACCATTGGATCTTTTCTGGATTTTCTTTCTTGTAAATTTAGTATACTCACTATGTTGTCATATTATCAAGAAATTATGTTTTTTAACTAAAAACTAAAAAATTACAAAATTTTTTAAAAAATTACAAATTTTCAAAAAAAAATTTTCGCGAAGAAAACCTCTATAATCGTGTTTCTGGGGTCGAAATATACTACTCCTCAAAAATATTTAATTATTTAAGACTCACCGTGTGTGGATATAAATGGCGGACTGCTCGTCGGGGGCCCGGGGCGGCGAAGCTAAATGTGGCCCCGGTCTGTTTAGATAACTTAATGTACATTTGTAAAATTGAGTGACGTATGTATAATGGTTGACAAAAATTCAAGTATTTATACAGGGTGTCCTAGGCTGAGCCTGCGTTAGAAGTTTCTTCTAGAAAACTACAACAGATATGAGATTTGTATATCATTGTTTTACAATGAGATCTATCGATTAAAATATTTTTCAATATGGCGGCACTTTCGAAGTACCGAAGTTGACAGCACTTTCTTATTTTAAATGGGTGACCCATTTTTATTACATACTTAAATTCCTCTGTAAAATTTTATGAAATTTGATATTAATTGAGAAAAATTTGAGAAAAAAAATATTTATAATTTTTGAGTGAAAAGGTTCGTCAAAAATATGTATATAGCCTAAACGTCAAATTTAGTGATTGCCACAGCCACTGTACCATAAAGAGAAGACATGTGGCTATCTATTTCAAAAAATTAAATTGTCCGAATGTCATATAATAATCGCCGCAGCTGCATGGAATTGAGCGATTAAAAAATTATCATAAATCATTTTTTTTCAAATGGAAATCCACTTTTTTTATTTCACTCCTGAAAAGGCTTTCGTTACTTTCGTTTTTAAAATTTGTTACTTTTTGACTGTACATGTTCCTGTACCTAAAATAAATCGTTTTTAAGTTATTTAAGATTTAGCTTCAAAGCGTATATATTTCGTGATTTTAACCAGAAGCCTATGACAGTATATATATTATCGATCATCATTTCCAAGCTAACTTTGCGCTGTTTTTTTTCGATCTTACGGTATATTATTAAAATATCAACTATTAGATATCACTAAAGAACGAAAATACAAGATATATTATTTATATAAGTACACTTTTTAAACTTTTAAGCAGATGTATAGTTATAATATAGGAAATTCAAATAACTGACTGTTTGACACTTAAAGGTGCGTATTCATTATCCGAACGAACGAACGAACGAATATTCGTTAGTGGTATGGACGCGGACCGTACGATAGAACCATATAGAACCGCACGAGAAGACCGGAGGCATTTGTTGGCGAACGCCTTTGATGTACCGACTCGAAACGGATGGTCGAGCGAACGAACGGCCGCATGCGTTCGGTCCCCGTCTAAATATACCGCACTTTCATTCGTTCGTTCGGATAATGAATACGCACCTTAATGTCAAAGGAAGCTAGATAAAATCAAGAAAAATATACGTTTTCAAACTAAATCTTAAATAACTTAAAAACGATTTATTTTAGGTATAGTAATATGTCTAGTTAAAACGTAACGAATTGGAAAACCCTTTCACTAGTGAAATAAAAAAAGTGGGTTTCCATTTGAAAAAAAAATATATTTATGATAATTTTTTAATCGCTCAATTCCATGACAGCTACCGCCATTATTATACGACATTTGAACAATTTAATTTTTGAAATAGATAGCCACATGTCTTTTCTTTGTCACAGGGGCTGTGATAATCACTAAATTTGACTTTTAAGCTGTACAAATTTTTTTGACAGGTAGTTTTTTTCGTCCAAAAATTTTAAATATTTTTTTCTTAAAAAATGCTTCCAGGGAAATACCGCGACAAAATATTGCCATTTTGTAAGTCCTCCAAGATCCGAGGCAGTTTACAGAATAAAATATAAGTTCCGGTCATTGTGCCGGCGGCAGGTATCAAAAGCCGCTTCACGCACGTGTTTCCCAGTGTATTACTGGTGTGTGGACTTTGGACCCAGCATACACGGCGGATCACGTTCGGCGTATTACTCTGATTTTGGCGTTATTACAGAGTGGTCTCGCATGCATATGGAATTATTTTTCAAGTAAATATTTAATTTTCATTGCAAAATGTTACTGATCACATTAGCCTTAGTTAATTATTTATTAGTTTATTATAAAAAAAAGCATAATTATTTTTATTATTTCTTAAAAATAATATTGAGTTTTGGAAAATTCGCCACTGGAAAACAAATTATTTAAAATATCTAATTAGAATTATTCAAGAACACTTTATTTTTTTTACACGAAAAATCATATACTGGGTGTGTCTCAAAAGTGGCTTATCCCTATAACTTTTTTATTTTTTCAGATAAAAAAACGAGATTTGGTGTGTTAGTATATGACCTAAATTAGGATTGATTAATTTTCAATTTTTTTCGGTCCCTTCCGGTTTCACCGAAAATGACTGCAACTTTTGATTTTTAAACGGAAACCTCGGCATTTTTCTACTTTATTCGATAAAAAATGACACTCTGAATAGAATGACATATCATATGTCAACTTTTGGCATTCTAGCTTAAAAAAATCTTTTAAAATTTCAATATTGAGTGTCATAGCTCTTTTAAAAACAAAACTTTAATCAAGGAGTCCTGGGAAAAATAGATTTGATCGTCTAATGTTTTCCATGTCTTGTCTTGGCCGGTTAAAAGATGCCCAAATGGTATTTTTAACCATATCTTAATTTTTTTCAAATGGAAAGAGGGTGGCTCATTAGTATATTTAGAAAAAGTATTTTTTTACGAATAATTTCATGCCACACACATTTCGAGTCAAATTGTCGTTATAAACCGCGTGTTACACTTTCAAATAAATCATATGTGAAACTGTTAAAAGCTGACATATGTATGTCTTTCTACTCAGAGTATCATTTTTTATCGAATAACGTAAAAAAAATACCGAGGATACCATTTAAACATCAAAAGTTGTTGACATTTAATAGTTTCAGCTTTGAATTTTATAGTGTACGTAATTCGTGTTGGAAAACCATATTACGCACTCATGGAATACTGCACTCGTGCGTAATATTATTTTTTCCAAAACACTCGTAACGTAATATACTTTTACATTATTTACTGTTCATATTGTGTAGCTTTATTTTTTGTGTTTGTTTTTAAAATTTATTTTATTTTTGCTATATCTTTTTTTATCTTGCCATGTCTAAATATTTATATGTAATACACCAATAAACTGATAGTATATTTTTTCTTTTGTAGATTTACTATTAGGTATTTAAATAATTTAATGTCTCTTCGCACATTGCGATCGGTAAAAAATGCGGCGTCTATTTTACCTGGCTTCCACTTGTTTTCATCGGAAGTCCGGTCGGACGAGGCGGCTTCTGGCTTTTGATACGCGATTTTCAAAAGCCGATGCTAAGTGACCGAACTATATTTTATTCTGTAAACTTGTCCGAGGGGACGGCCCCTGAGGCCCCTCGCTGTTCCAGACCCGTGGCCCCTGTTATACCAAAGACTTCTTTCACTGCTCATCAGTACGAAATTAGAATACAAGTTGCGCGTATTGGTTGTACTTAAAATGTTTAATCAGTAAAAATAAATATTGAATCCATTGAAAAATAACATAAAAGAAAATAAATAAATTCAGTCTGAAAATAATATAAAAAATAATAATTATTCGATATTTTAACAAAGAAAATTACCCCTTGATTTAATTTCCTAAATAGAAAATGCCATTGACAATTACTGGAGCCTGATAATTGATAATTAAGTAAATATCTGCTGCCATTTATACTGTTTATAGTTGGCGTATACGTATGGTTTGCATAGTCCACCTACAAACTGCTTTATAACTGCTGAACACATATTGGCCTTGTTTGCCAGTTGAATAAAAAATTACTTATTACGATTCGGAGGCCCACTAAAAGACGGCGCCCGGGGCGAACCGCCCCTTCCGCCCCCCCCCCTAGTCCGCCACTGTATATACCATACTTATAAAAAATCTGATTTAAATAAAACAAATTTGATTTTTTTATTTATTTTAAAAAACCATGTTTTTTGCGAATCCTGGTTATGACCAAGTAGTTTCGTTTTAGACTGAGCCCGGTGACAAATATTGCCAGGCTATGGTATGGAAAATGTAACTGGCCCAGAGGAAAGTTTTAGGCGGTTCGTCGGTTTTAAACGCAATGCTTTATGAGAGGAAATAAGAAAGATTATAATAGGTAATGAGAATTATGGCGGTTCAATTGATTTCAAAGCAACAGCCCGATCATACGATGTTCCACATTAAAATGCACATTGCAGGGATCTCGTAATCCGAAGAGATACAAAGATAATTACATTACAGAAAAGTTGCGTCTGCCGAACTCCTAATATTGCGTATTTTTCGAAATCTAAAACTGATTACTGATGAAGATTTGAAAAACAAATTTTCACCACATCACACGGCCGTGAGTGTTAGTAACTCACATTTTCATTGAGGATACTGTCATATTTATTTCAAACCAATATCAATGAGAATATTCGTATAATTTAATAAAATTACTGTAAATCACTATAAATAATGAATTGTTTGTAACTGAACTGTAATTTGTGTATTATTAATCCGGTATAATGATGGAGATAAACAATTGTGATTTATTAAAATTTTATTTTAATATGAAACTTTTGTTAACAACGTTCTGAGAGTTCGAATAACGAATTGAATAATGACAAGACAAGTGACATCTGTCTAAAAAAGACAGCGATTTAGAGTGACAATTTGATTATATAAAATTTAGAGTGACAATTTGGATTATGCAAAAGAAATACATATTGTATGAGTTTATTAGTTGTCTAACGATTAACATTAATTCCCATAAACACACAATATCCGCAGGATATTCATAGAATGTCGGAATGTCCCATTATAAGATCATCTTATAAAGACATCTATAGGATATCCTCCAGACATCCTGAAATCCTGTAGATGTCTCAGAATAGAATATCCTATGGATATCTCTGTCGTATATCTAATGTACATCCAGCTGAGATATCCAAACATGCTCATGATAATAAAATATCCTAACAATATCGTCTAGATATTTAGGAAAAATAAATAATGTACTACTTTTTATATTACATAAAATGCAATAAACCATACAGATAGATATATATATATATATTACGTCAAGGCAACAAAATATCCTGTTGGTATCTTCTGGATAATCTGGATATTTATGAGGTTGGCCACTCCCAGTAATACAGAGAATTTAAAACGCCCGCGCAAAAAATTTCCCACAGTCCATCTCGACAGTTGTTTAGTTTTGATGGTTTTTGCATCGTGTATTATTCAGTTCTTTGATTTAGTGAAATTCGAGGTGAATTCGGTCGTTTGTCGATATTGGATGGGCTTAAAAATGACTGAAACTAACAAAACTGGTTGAGTTTGACTTAGTTTTTTTCTTATACTCATAGTTCTAGCCTTGTTCTAGCAGAAATTCTATCCTAACCTCAACTAATGTCGAAAAAACGACGAACAACTCAGGTTCTCACAATGAAGAATTTGTGACAAAATTATAGGTGAAAATTTGTTGAAAATCGCTTGTTCTTTATCTCTAAACCCATTTTCGTGTTTGATCTATTCAAACAGAAATCCTATTTTTGGGTTTAAATTGTGAGTTTCTGGAATGTGTGGTGTTAGAAATTATACCTGTATCCTGTGTGCTAACTTTGATGTAAACTGTTGCTGCTAGCTCTGCTGCTAGACATAAACTGCTAAACTCCATAAAGGGTAGTATAATCTGGTATAATACCATACGATCGAAAAAAACGGCGTCAGAGGTGGCTTGGAAATGAAGATTGCTGTTATTTTGTACGTAAAATTATAGGAGGAATGTCATCGATCGTAATTTTCAAGCCAATTGAACGCCGTTTTTTTTCGATGGTACAGCATAAATTGAAAGCTCTTAACTCATACAAATAAACTTCTAAATTTTGACGCAAAATTCATTGACATAATATGTAGGTATATTTTAGAGCTGTTAATAAAAATATCCAATGAATAACGTCAAAATGTGGCTAAATAAAACTAAATCGCAAACGTTTTTACTATAAACTAAGGATGAAGTAAGTATTGTCAAATAACAGTCCTCATATAATGCCCTAAAAATATTCTATAATGCTCCCAACATCATCCTTGTATTATCCTAGAAATATCCTAAATAATCGTAAAAGGTTTGCCTAGGGATGTCTTGAAGATGCCTTTTTTTGTCCCACTTGATATCCCCTCTGGTTTTTGGATATCTCAAGATATTTAATACTATATCCTTGGTGGATATCCCTCAATATCTATAGATTGTGTTGTGTTATATGGGCTTAAATAATAAATCCCCAACATGAATAATGAACAAAACATTTAAACAAAACAGACCACACAAAGAAATTGTTGGTTGGTAGCAGTTAGTAGTAGTCAGAGATATAGATGTAGTAGTATTTTCTTGGTAAGAGAAAGATGTCCAAGCCAATGTTCTAATAGATGATATATACACCTATGGAGAGAGTACAAAAATATAAATATCTAGGCAGTTGGTTGACCGAAAACTTGGATCAATCAGCAGAAATAAAAGCTCGAATAGAAATAGCCAGAGCATCCTCTGTAAAACTCAAAAATTGTTTCTGCAGTGGAGACATCAACTTAAAGCTTAGATTAAGAATGCTAAGGGGTTACATATTTGCAACTCTACTCTATGGTTCAGAGGCTTGGACACTTAAAAAGGCCGAAATGGAGAAGCTTGAGGCATTCGAAAGATGGTGTTATCGGCGTATGCTGAGGATTGCATGGACTGACAAGGTTACAAATGTAGAACTGTGACGCAGAATTCAGAAGATGAAGAGGATTAACACACTTAAAAAGAGAAAACTTGAGTACTTTGGACACATAATGAGCCCAAGTAGCATTTTCACGATTTGCGACCACATGTTTACTAAACACAACGTTGGATTAGTTACAAAAAATAGTTAGCTCCGTACCTTGGGTATTAAAATAAATGTAAACGTTGTTGTAACGTTGTGCCGACGTTGAACTAGTACTACAACAAAGTAAAAGCTTCAGCGACGTCGAATAAACGTTGTCTTGTAACCTTTTTTGCTTAAGTGATCTTTAGGTGATTCGGACAACGTAGTTACAATGTTGGGCAATAAAGAGTTTTCCGACGTCATTTTCAGGACCTATTCCAACGTTGCGTAAACGTCGTTTGTTTTACTAATTCCAACATTGTTTAGATTTCATTATTCTTACGTTGGTAGGACGTCGAGCCACTACCTTTTTGCAACTGTATTGAACCATAACCTTGAATCTTAAATTTTCACTTCATTGTTCTGTCCAGTGAGACAGTTCAGTACTGTTTTTGTTTTTATAAAAAAAAATTTAATTAAAATGGGACGTAAGAAATCCACATATAAAACTAAATTTAAATATACATCGACATATTACCGATACTTTATCCACTCCCTCGTTTATTTAGAATATAGAAGGCTGCACAAGCTAGACTCTAGGATGACTAAATTAGGCAATCTTGCGACTAGTATACTACTTGTTAAGGCTGAACTGCGACTTTATTAGACCAGTATGCGACTACTCGAACTACTCCATCTTAATC
The DNA here is from genome assembly GCF_002938485.1 of Sitophilus oryzae. Classification (NCBI taxonomy): domain Eukaryota; kingdom Metazoa; phylum Arthropoda; class Insecta; order Coleoptera; family Curculionidae; genus Sitophilus; species Sitophilus oryzae. The sequence continues at coordinate 1,915,383 of NW_022146926.1, read as the reverse complement.
TCCAAAACAACAAAGTGAAAGCCGCCATGTTGTTGAATAAGAAAATGTTTTGTTCGTAAAATAGCAATTCCTGCTTTTTGAATACATTAACTTTAAATATTTGACCCTAAACAACACGCGGAAACAATTTTTTTTCGACTGCAAATAAATTATTCTTATTTTACTAAAAAAAATTCAAGAAATTTTTTAAAACTTCTTTAGTTTTAAGGCCCATTAGTATTTTTCAAAGCAGAAACAATACATTTATCAATAAAGTTGTTTGCGTTTAAATTTTTTGGTAACGAGTTACAGAGTTGGTTAAAGTGTTTCAATAATTATGATCTTCAAACATCCTCCACACTTAAATACTTTTGTTTTGTTTTCCTTTACTACCATCTGGCATATGTCTCTAACTAAATCATATTTTTACTATAATTATCCCAATTTAGGATAAAACGCGACTTAGACGCCATATTATTATAGTTTTTTATTTCTGTGAATTAGGATTTTAAACAACGTTGCAGTTTGCACTAAATTAGGCTGTTAGCCAACGTAGGTATCCAACGTGGTTTCGACCTAAAAATTATTCTCCAAACTAGTGCAGACTAGGGTTGGGACGAGGTTGTGCCGACGTTGCGCCCCGACGTTTGGTCGCGTGACGCAACGTTGTCCCGACGTTCACATGCTTGGGAGAGGACTCCAAATTATTCCTGCTGCAGAACATAATAGAAGGAAAAGATAAAGGGCAGAAGGAGCCAAGGAAGAAGAACATCATGGCTCAAGAATTCTTGAGAGAATGGGCTTGAACAAACCACATTATTCAGAAGGCCGTTAACAGAAAGTTAGAATTGCCATGATGATTTCCAACCTCCATTAGATGGAACCAGTTGAAGAGTATTTTGGTTTAATAAATATTTTTGGAAGTAATTGGATTTTTTTTTTCAAATTTCTTGAACACGCCTCTGTTAGGGTTCAGCAATGCTCATCTTTTTCGCTAATTTAACCATCTTCATATCTCTTACGAGATCCCGTATTGTGATATCTACATGGGACAAGTTATCCTCTTGTATTTTAGATGGCTGAATTAGGTAATACCGGATGGAGTTACAACGAAATACCGCCATACTTTTATCAAATCAGAAGACATGAGAATTGACGAGTACAGAAATGACTCCGTATCACGGAACCGGTGATATCTGAACGTAGAATATTTTAGGTAATATTAACAGTATATACTAGATTTTATTTTCATAAAATAATAATAATAATAATATGACCCTCATTAACAAAAATAAATACAAGAAAAATGACACTATTATAGAGCAAAATAATTAATGAAAAGAGGAACAAACACCTTAAAATTTTACATGTATTTTAAATTTCAATATACAGGGTGGTCGAATTGTATTCCGGAAACTTCTGGACCATATTCTGCAGATAAAAAGAAGTAAAAAACTTCTTATAAATGTATGTCCTAAAATGCTTAGTTTCGGAGATACAGGGTGTAGAGTTTCATTTTTATTTCGATTTTTTCCAAATAATTTCTGAAGCAATGTCAATATTTGGATGAAAATTGGTGTCTGATAGTCTTTTGATATGAGAAATTTGATTTTGATGTCATTATGACTTCTATTTGTAGAGGGCGCCAACTACATGTGTTTAAATTGTTTTGAAGAGTAATAACTTTTTGTCCGTACCAGTATAAATCAACTGAGTGAAAAAATATATTTATAGATACCGTTCTCCATTATCAGGTTGGTGGTTAGATGCAGCCAAAGAAGCTGGCTATCCAGTAAGAGATATTAATGGAGAGTACCAACCGATTTCATACACTGTCACATGGTACATTAAGAGATGGTCTTCGTTGTAGCACGAAAGCATTTATCAGGGTATTATATTAGTTTAAACAATAATATAAATTCTATTGGGAATATGCCAGGATGTGCCTTAAATCAGTGCAAATATTTTTAGGAGTCAAAACTTCTCAAGTTAAAATAATTTATCTTTAGTCGCCCTAAGTCAATTACGGAACTATATTTATTATTCTCCAAAAAATCCTATGGGTATTTCGCCACTGTAAGAAAATCTACAAAAAAAATAGTTATTTTTTGTAAATACTCGCTGCGTTTATTATGTAAATTCAGGCGATGAGCGTCGAGCGTCGCGTTGCGTTTGTCGCGTCCGTCCCATTGAACTGAACCCCTGAGGCTCAGCGTGGGCGCTAGCGCGCCAAACGCGACGCTGCACAGTAAGCTTCATCCCATGTAAAATTCGAAAAAAAGTTAAAATCTCTACTAATATCTGAATATGTACTTATACTTATAGCAATGTTCAACCATCCTGTATATTATTTTTCATAAACAGCGTTTTTTGTTAGCAAATATTTTCACTAAAAATAAATTTTGCGATCATTATCTTATCAGTGAAAAGAATAACATTCATAGTAGTTCTGTATATTATGGAGTTAAACGGTACGTACTTAATTGAAAGCCACTATGAATATTGTTAAACAAGGTATGTACTTTAAATTTATTTCTAAACAAGGTCGTGATTGTTTAGTTTTTATTTATTTTTTAAGATGATTCTTAAATGGGTATAAAAATTTTACGTTTTCAAACTTCAAAAAGGCATTTAAAAAAAAACATCAAAACATATCGTATTTATTAAATATTTTTGTTGTCATATTCATACACTTTTAATTTTTGTATAGTTCACCTACGTCTGCTTGCGACGAACTTTATTTTATAATACTTTTCAGATGGAGTAAAATTGATAAGCAATGCCGATCTGGTTAATACTTGGCTCGATCATAAGGACAAGAAATCAAAATTATATGTATTTCAAAAAATGTGTTCTTTATTAGATATTGATGAACCCTCCAGTCAAATGAGACACCACTTGTGCCTGAAAAAGTCCACTATGTTGGAGCGAAACGTCGCATAAAAAAAGTTTCCATCTTTCAGTTTATTATAAAACCACATACCCAAGAAAAGGAAAAAATAATATATGGATATGGTCTATTAAAGAGGTAACTATTAACATCTGAACCCCTCATACCAACAAAAAGAACAGTAACAACGCGAAAAAGTAACATATTATAAAATGATGTACAGAAATATCTTATATGTGAGGATACATCGTCTACCTGTGATTTGGATACTATAAATTTGGAAGATTCTGTCAGCAGTGATTCTTCTGAATCAGAGTAGTTACGATCTATGCATTTTGTTGTCCTAAAGTAAATTTATAGTATCTTAAGTTTTTTTTTAATTAAATATTACTTTAATAAAAATGTTTTTCTTTAATTAATTAAAGAAAAACATTTTTATTTTATATTAGACTTATATTGTAGGAATCATGTTCTAATGTTATTTCAATTCTTTTTTATCACAGGGATTTATTTAATACTTACACCGTTTTCATACTATAAATTAATTATTATTTGCTTAGATGGAACACATATTATATAGATGGAACACAATATTATTTATAAGATTTTTTTTTCATAAACCTGGGACTAAGAACATCATCATTTAGTACAATGAGAGTACTCATGATTTGTGTCAAATAAACCTAGTTTGAATAAATTGCCTACAATAAAAAGAGAAGTTTTGCATTTTTGTTCCTCTTGCTGTTCAGCGCCATTGTGCGCTGTCTGCCTGAACGGTTCAATTTGCTAAGTGAATTGGGATTCCATTTCGACACGCGGACGCGATGCAAACGCGACGCGACGCCTGACGCTCTCAGCCTGAATGTACATTATCTAACGGAGATTAATTGTGTGGTTTGCTAATAAACAAATTTGCCTAAGGGTACATTTATGTTGGAGCTGCGATAAACGATAAAAGCAGTGAATTAGCGCTGCACTTATCGTTGCTTCACTGCCAAGCATGTCTCTATGCGTTGCTCCAATATAAACACCTACATATAAATTAATATAATAATATTCTTTGTTTCGCTACTATCGCTGCTCTTATCGTTTATCGCCGCTCCAATATAAACGCACCCTAACGGACAAAAAAATGTTTAACGTTTCAGGAAGTATATCTCTTTCCGTCGTCGGAAGCAAAAAAAAACAAAGAACAAAGAAAAAAAACTATTTAAAATATTTAAATGCAATGATTTGAGTACGCTTTAGTTTTTTAAAACAGATACGTCTATAAAAACCGTTGACGTTCTGTTAAAGTGACATTATGTATTAAGTTAAACTTCAAAATTGACAATTACTACGTGATAGAAATTGAAGAGTCCAGGAGAAAAACATGATAAGCGCCATTTTACTAATTTTACAGGAGAGCACTAGACGCCTGGTGGTTATCAGGTTCTTTCCGTGTATTCTATATTTTTACTAGGCATATACCATAGAATTTAACAACTTATTGTCCTGCAGAGTTTATACATTTTGTAGGGACCAGTTAGACCTATTATAATATTCTAAAATCTTAAAATTAAAAAAATGGCGCTTATCAAGTTATTTCCCTGGACCATTCAATTACTTAATAAGGTAAAACCAAAAAGCTTCAAGCTTCTTCTGTATGATTATTTTTTAATTTGTTTTTAATGTTTACCTATGTTATGTTTATTTATGTTATGTTCTTTAAAATCAAAGAAGCGCATGCCATACATTACTAACATCCAGAGATGCATGAGCAATGCGTTTATTTTTATTAGAATGTATTAAAAAGCCTCTTTTATTTTTCTTTTAGAGGCTATCGCTTCTTTCATTATAATTTTTGCGTTGTTAAAATCTACTCTGTGCCCTGTGTCCCATGAATGCTAACAACTCTTAGCTTTGTGAAAATCGCCTTTTCTTAAATAATCTTTATATTCTTTAATTCACCAATATAAAATTTATCACATTTATCATTTTTCACAAAATCAGGTTTTATTACAGTGGCGCAATACTAAGGTAGGAGTAAAATGCTATCCATGTATTCATGCATGGTGGGTGGAAAAAGGACTCTAGAGTGGGGATCCTTGATAGTTCTGTTTGACGATTCATTTGACATATTTAGATTTGATTTGAAATTTTGTGAACTTGTCAGTCTTTACTGAGCTTATTTTATGTTATTTATTATTTATTCTACTACTGATAGTTGTATAAAGGTAGTGCATCTAGATGGAAATTGTGGCACAACTTAAATTAACAGTGACACTATTGCGATTTATCGAAAAAGACTGTAACGCGCAATACCCATAGGATTTTTTGGAGAAATGAATTCGCCACAGAGGCATATATACATTATTTATATTTATTATTGTTATCTTTATGTTGTAGATCAGTGTGTCATAGACCTAATCTTCACGTTAGTTTACATTCAGATGTAGAAAAAGTCTTAACCAACGAACATTACCAGGCTTATGGAGTGGAGTTGAAAAAATTTGGAATAAAAAAAAGAGTTTACAGTAGCCGAGAAGTGGTTTTGAGTGCTGGTTCTCTAGGCTCGCCGCAACTATTAATGCTGTGTAAATATTTTTATAATAACAAGAATATGGTCTTTATTGATAAACATATTCAGCAAATTTACAAAATGATCTGATCGACTGTGGTGAAATCAAGCATTATTGCTAATCTATATTTGATACCAATTAAACTTTTAGTTATGTATATATAATATACATGTTATGAATACTTATTTTGAACGAAAAAGCGGTAGTAATGGCCCTTTATGTTCCTTAAATGCTGTTAAGAAAGCGCGTTTTGTTGATATGTAAATAACACTATACAATAACCGTTTACATATTGAAATTAATTTATTTTTGTTTTCTAAAATATTTTTATTTAATAAATAAATTTTTCAATCGTTAGTATAATACAGGAACGAAACGTTATTACTCTTCAAAACAGTCCAAATATTTAGGTGGCATCCCCTACAAGTAGAAGTCATATTGATATAAAAGTCAAATTGCTCATATAAAAAAGCAGCAATACACCAATATTTTTTGTCTAAAAATCTACATTAGTTTAGAAATTATTTGAAAAAAATCGAAATAAAAATAAAACTTCTACACTTGTATCTTCTAAACGAAGCATTTTAGGACATAAATTCATACGAACTATTTTACTTAATTTTTTTCTGCAGAATATGCTGCCGAAGTTTCCCGAATACAATTCGGACCACCCTGTATTATTTAATTAATGCTGTTATAAAAATAAGTAACATATCATTTATGTTACAGCTGGAGTTGGTCCAAAAGATCATTTGGAAGATGTCGGAATAGAACCATTAGTAGATTCCCCTGGCGTCGGTATGAATATGCAAGACCACGTTGCTATGGGAGGTGCTTCATATTTGTTTGAACCAGGCGAAGAATACGCAAATACGACATGCAGTTTTAATTTACCAAAGATTTTTTCTACGGAAACAGTTAATGAGTTTGCTCAAAACGGAACCGGACCAATTTATTGGTTACCAGTTTGCGAGGTAAGGCATTTGCAGATAGGAGAGAGTAGCTTTAACTCTACCGCTATGCACAAAAGTTAAATAGTTTTTTCGAACTCGGTGTTCGTTCAGTTACGTATTTCTTCTTAACTGTAATATTGTCAACTTTGGCCTGTATTTTATCTATTTAAAAACATGGGATTGACAATCCCCTTACTAAAATACATACTGGAAGGTACCGGTTAAGTTTCATTGCATCAAATACCTTTGCTATAAATCCTGGCTCACAATTTAAGGCCATTTCAAAATGCTTTTGAACTTCATCATAGATTTTACAAGAATAAAAGTGTAATATTGAAACAAAGTAACATTGTAAGCTTCATGACTAATAGTCTCATTTTTAACACTCTTTAAATATCATCTCGTTAACAATTATGAATATTATATGATTTTTCTCAGTAATTTGTGGTACAGATACAAGTTAATATATGCCCCATAACAGTTTTTAAATAAGAAACTTCTGCCTACAGATTTAATTTTCTTATTGGCATAATACCCTTTCTTCTTATACAAATCTTGCCATTTTTTCAGTCCAATGTTCCTTGTTTTTACAGTTGTAGGAATATTAAAAATGTTGACTATAGAACTTGATACTATGTTTGAAAAAGCCTTCATTCCTGTAACTGTGCATAAATCTAATTAACTGAATTCTCCTCCTCTTGACACTCTGAATACTGCTGCTGCTAATGTTAGAAATATTTAGCACAAAACTACAACTACCTACAACAAACTTTACAATAAAAATGTTAAATTTTCGCTGTTCGATTAAAATACTCTATCTTATGTTTTCTTTTCCTCCAAATAATCTTCTTGTCAAGTAAGGACCAATCTTATTTGACATATTTCTGGTACACTTGAACTTGTGCTTTCATGGACACTATAAGAGTGCACTGTTTTACAGAAGCACAAACATTGAGTCCAAGTATCTTCTTCCTCCACACGTAATAAAAACATCCTCTTTAAATGGCCACATGATACACTTATTTTTGACCATTCCCAATTACAATCACGATTTTTACAAATCGCCTTCAGGAAAACTAAAAATAAACAGTTTTGGATCATCTGTAAACACGATTATGTTGTATAAACTTACACCTGAAAACTAATCATTTTTCCCGGCGTATTAGCTTTCTTAGAATGACTATGACAATATACAACAAGCCTTTTTGAATTAGTGTTTAGAATAATTGAGATAATAATAAATTTTAACTAGATAACAACACAAACGAAAAAAAAAACAAAACAAACAGATGTCAATTAAAGAGGGGAAGTGACAGCGAGACCTGGAAGATGTGTGCCATCTTGCTGTCGACAAAAATTTGGATGCGCACTCGTCGAAGCTCATTCTCCCACTTCCATATCTCTGGATCCAGGTGAACACCCAGAGGTTCACGGCACGGCGCACAGTGGGCCAGGAAGTAACTAGGAGTTTGACTAATTCAATTTCTTTTTGTATGTCAACAACTTTTATCTAAATATGTATTAAAAAATGAATAAATACAATTTTTACGAACATCGGACTTTAATAAACTATAATTGTTGCTATACAGGGTACTTCCCTAAATACCCTATGCAGGGTATAACTTTATTAACAAAATGAAAGGCGCGAATCCTCACTTAATTTTAAAATGAAGATGTAGGATAACATTTTTCAATTTCTCTTCTGTTTTGGTATACAGAGTGTCAATGATAACTAATTAAATGGATTTGTATATAATCAGAGAATATGTAACAGAGAGTTTTTTTTCTTGAAGATGAGGCAAGGTGCTAAAAAGTTAGAGGCAATAAATTTCACGGCTAACCGAAAAGGCCAACCACAAAGTTAACTTATTTTTAATAAATAGATCAGCTATTCAGAATCACTGCTACTGTCATTATTGTCGTTGAAAGATGATGGATGTGGATCAAATGATTTTAGTAAATTTAGAGCTTCGGGAACAAGCTTTTTTCTTTTTGGATAACTTAAGTTTTCTTAAACTTGTAATTAGTGGATTAGAAGAAATTAATAAATTATGAAATACATCTGTATTAGTCTCGATTCTGCTCATTTTTCTTGAATGACATTCCCTGTATCGTCTGTACTCCTTATTTCGAGCTTCTTGAGCTTCCTCCGATAATTGTCCGATGGGTACAGGAGACGATTTTATGATATCTCCCCATGAATAAGGGAATTTTATGTATAGTGACAGGCATTTTGTACCACGGATAAAGAAATACAAATTGCTTGCCAGTTTCTAAGGAGTATGATTTAAAATTATTAATGTCAATGCTGAATCCGCTGGTAATAACTTGTAGGATCACAAAGAATCGATATATTAAATTTTGATCCAAACCTGTTATTTCGGCAGATATTGTAAAATTTTGGAAAAATTTGCGCGCGGTATTACCGTCATTACTTGTACCAACACCTTGTTTCACTACATCTACAATTATGCCTAAACGATTTCTAAACTCTTTTTAAATTCTTTGCTTTTCGTTTTGACTTCGGTTACTCGGTTTGAATTATTTAAAAATTATTTTTTTAAAATGGAGCAGCTGGGAGCAAGATTTTGTTTTGCAGAAAACATTATAAGATGTTTCTTAAATACACGGTAGTAACAGTGGCCCTAAAGGATGCTAAAATTTTAACATATTGCTTAATAAAATTAAAAAACCCTTTATTTGGCAATTTTTTTTGGTGTTACTTAAAATGTAGGATTTCTTTAGGATAGTTGTGTTTCAGAGTAACCTTATCAGCATAAAATTAATATGAAAACTTCCCTTCCCTGGTTTCTTGCATGTTTACTTTGGTAAAAAAACAATTTCTTTGAAAAACAGCTCCAGTTTTAACAGGCAAAATTCTATAAATTGAACAACACAAAATGACGCGTCAACAAACTTAACAAAATTATTGTTGATACTCGCACCATTACAACGGAGCGAGTTCATTTGATTGTTTTCTGATGCTTCATGGTATACTTAATCAGTCTGCGATAAGAAAGAAAAAAATTCGACGAAATAAGTTCTGGGTCCATTTCAATCGCTAAGGCTATCTCTGGCCCACTGTGCGGCGCCGGCGGAAATTTCCATCATTAGATTAATGCCGGGACCCCATTACGCCACACGCCACGCTATCCCGCGTGAGCTCACATGTTGCCACGTGGTGAAGAGTGAACATATGAGATCTGGGCCAGACGAATCGCCCATCACACGTGTGATAGCGTGGGGTGGCGTGTTGCCTAGTGTGTACGCAATACATGTAATTAAATGGAAAAACATACATGGCGTGGCGTGGCATGTGGCGTAATGGGGTCCCATTAATGGGAAAGTAGGGTCCACCAAAACCAGTAAAATTAAAAAGTGGTCTACGAGAAAAAAAATGTGTGGATCTGATTTATAGTTGAATTAAATAATGTCGTAACTGATACAAAGTATTAAAAAACAAAATTTCAAACGTTTTTATGTAAGAATGTCACTGGATGGATTCACATAGCCTTTTTTGGCTCTTTATTTAAACTTTATTTTGTCTAATCTCCAAAAATATATATTCAAAATTTTAAAAAAAAGTCATAATCTAAATCTGGCCTCAATAATCAACATACAAAAGAAACTGAAAATAGTACTGAAAATACTGAAAAATAAAAAAAAATACAAATTATAAAGATTTCTTATTGGCCTAATATTTTTTTTAACAGATGATGATAGTACGTCTGTCTCATTCTTGACGTTAGTTATATTTGTAGTTAATGGTTAGAATTTCTGTTATAAGACAAAAATATTTTTAAATGTATTCATAATATGGCTCAGAAATCAATATAATGAAAATGAACGTCTCTGTTTTTATAAATAAGCATTCGTCAAAAAATGAAATAATATTTATAAGGTGTTACTTTTTACCACACTGTCTAATACACACACAAAATTCAGTTTTATAGTATTTGGAGCAATTATTATTAATCAACGTAAACAGTCAATTAATGTAGTTTGAATACTGGGATTTTATTAATTGGTCCTCTTTAACAAAAAAATATTTAATCAGTTTTTTTTTATTTTTTAATTAAATAAGCGAACTATATCGACAATATTAGTATCTGTACCCTTTGAAAATTTGTTATATCTTTAAAAATAAGCTAAAATGTCAATATTCCATGGTACAATACTCCGTGTCGTATGTGGTGAACAACCCTGTATATTAGTATAGATAACATTTTTATTTTTGATGTTCTTAAATTTTCTAAATTTAAACGCTTGGAAAAGTACAACCAGAAATTTACCTGTTGTGAGCTATTCAAGTCGATTGTTATTTAATACAATCTACTTTGATGCTATAAAAAATAATCGTAAATCAAAAGTGGACAAAGACATAATTAACCCATTTGTGTAATTTCAATAAACTTACACAACATACGAAAGGGTAAACACACATTCAAACACACATTTGGATAATTAGAACACGGAAGAGATACCTAAAGCACACTGTTCATAGTCAGTGCCGTGCGAAATATTTTCACAAATTAAATTTAATTTAAATAAAAAAAAAACTACAAAGAAAGCATACTTTTTTATTCGTCAATGATTTTAGATACTTTTTTTAAACCCCATTTCCCGGAAAAATGTATAATTTTCGACATTTTCTTTTGCAAAAAAAAACATAGGCATGTTTCCAGAGGGTCGAAATAATATATAAATAGTAATAATCACAATAAATTATCATAAGAACAAACTACTAATATTGAATTAAAAAACACTCGCGATAGTTCTAAACTCAGGATGGAAAATAACTGTAATATTCGTATATTTATGTTGTTGATTATAATTACCGGTCATCAAAATATTCCTATTCCTAGAACCGCCTCTGGGCAATTTTGCAAATTTGACCGAGAGCATCCGTTATGTTTAGACAAATACCGATGTGGAATTATTTATATTTTGGAGTTCCCCAAAGAAACATCTCTTATTTAACTGTGTAGATTATATTTTTCTTTTTCTCTAAGACTTTTAATACTTTTTTAATAATAATTTCCTCGCCTATATACGACGCTGGTTACCTACATCTCTTGTCTATGCACAGACGCCAGTACAGTCTGATTCTTCATTGTATACGTTGTTTATTGAGTGTTTAAGATGCCTCCGACAATCGTGAGCCCCGCCGATTGTGAAGTACGGGCTGTCATACGATTTCTTAGTGCTAAAGGCGTAAAACCGATCGATATTCATCGTGAGATCTGTGAAGTTTACGGACAAAACATTATGAGTGATGGAATGGTAAGGGAATGGGTGAGAGCATTTAAAGATGGTCATACAAATGTGCATGATGAATAACAGGTGGGCGTCCTTCGGTCGTTAATGAAGATTTGGTGCAGAAAGTGGACGAAAAGGTGAAAGAAAACAGACGCTTTACAATTTCATCATTGTGCGACTACTTTCCTCAATGTTCTCGTAGTGTTTTGTATCGCATTGTGAGAGAACTTGAATTACCGGAAATTGTGTTCACGTTGGGTTCCGAAAATGTTGACGGATTTGCACAAAACCCAACGTTTAGGCAGTGCATTGACTTTCCTTGAGCAGTACCACAATGAAGGTGAAGATTTTTAGACAAAATTGTTACTGGTGACGAAACATGGGTGGCCTACGTCACACCAGAATCGAAACAACAGTCCATGGAATGGCGACATTCATCATCACCCAAAACAGTGAAGTTTAAACAAACAATTTCTGCCCGGAAAAGCATGTGCACAGTTTTTTGGGACAGAAAAGGAGTATTGCTAGTGGAGTTTCTGCCTCGTAATGAGACAATCAATGCAGCATCTTATTGTGAGACATTGAACAATCTGCGCCGTGCAATCCAAAACAAAAGACGTGGCAAGTTGAGTAAGGGTATTGTTTTGCTGTATGACAATGCCCGTCCACATGTGGCTAATCGGACCAAAGATCTCATCAAATCTTTTAAATGGGAAACTCTAGATCATACAGCCCTGATCTGGCGCCCAGTGACTACCATTTATTCCTGCACTTGAAGAAACACCTGGGCGGTCAGCGTCTTCAAGACGATAACGAAGTCAAAACAGTTGTGATACAGTGGTTAACCAGTCAGGCGGCAGAATTTTATAAGGAGGGTATTGAAAAACTGGTGCCACGTTATGACAAGTGCCTCAATATTCACGGAAATTATGTAGAAAAGTAGATTAAGGTACAGGCTTTCATGTAAAAATAAAATTATTGCGATATCTTTGCACGTTTTTTTTTAATTCCAAAACGGTACTTACTTAAAAAACATGCCTCGTACCTAGGTTTCATTTATATCATCTTCCATTTTTCAAACGTCATCTTGCGAACTCCTAGCCGAACATTCCCAGAAAACATTCTATTGTCAGTTGTCAGTCTTTGGCACGCTTTGTTATTTTAAAGTACCGTAAATTCCGCCTTGTTTATTTTTGCATTTTTTTCAGAAAATTAAATATGATGTATAAATAAATAAACAAGGACGATTTTTCTAAACTCGAGGTCAACGCAGTTCAAAACAAAAAGCTGCCATACAAATATGATGCTAATTATGTTAATAATATTAATGTAAATAGTTATTTATAGCTATGCCCAGTAAAATTCAAACAGATGAAATTAAGTTTTAAATATAGTTTTCATCGGCGTCAGCAGGAATACTATAAAATTTCCTGGCTCTAGAGCAGTACTTAAAATTATCTTATTGAAAAGAATCATTAGAACATCGAATTTACGTTTTACAACCCATAAAACACAACACAATCCTATAGATATCTTGAGGATATCCACCAAGGATATAGTAAATATCTTAGGGATATCCAAAAACCAGAGGAGGATATTTAGGGGATATCCAGATGGGACAAAAAAAGTCATCTTCAAGACATCCCTAGGCAAGCCTTTTACGATTATTTGGGATATTTATAGGATAATACAAGGATGATGTTGGGAGCATTATAGAATATTTTTAGGACATTATATGAGGACTGTTATTTGACAATACTTACTTCATCCTTAGTTTATAATAAAAACGTTCGCGATTTAGTTTTATCATATACAAGGGTTTTATTTAGCCACATTTTGACGTTATTCATTGGATATTTTTATTAACAGCTCTAAAATATACCTACAATTATGTCAATGAATTTTCCGTCAAAATTTAGAAGTTTATTTGTATGAGTTAAGAGCTTTCAATTTATACTGTACCATCGAAAAAAAACGGCGTTCAATTGGCTTGAAAATTACGATCGATGACATTCCCCATATAATTTTACATACAAAATAACAGCAATCTTCATTTCCAAACCACCTCTGACGCCGTTTTTTTCGAGCGTATGGTATTATACCAAATTATACTATTACACTTCCCAGAAGTGATTCTTCTGTTAGCTGTCAGTCTTATTGACGCGCTTTGTTATTTTAAAATACCCTAAGTTCCCTCATGTTTATTTTTGTATTTTTTTTTCTGGAAAATTAAACGTGTCGTAATTCGTAATACAAGGACGATTTTTTCTGAACTGGAGGTCATTGCAGTTCAAAACAAGAAGCTCCCATACAAATATTATACTAATTATGTTAAAATATAAATAGTTATTATGTCCAGTAAAATTCGAACAAATGGAATTAAGATTTAAATATAGTTTTCAACGGCGTCAGCAGGAATACTATATAATTTCCTGGCTCTAAAGAGATACTTCAACTTATCGCATTAAAAAGAATCATTGGAACATTGAATTTCCTTATTTTTTTCAGGGTAAGAATGGACTGACAACATTGGATTTATTTCGGTTTCTTCGAACTCAATCAATATTCTACTGGTAGGACTTACTTTTGAATGAAAAGTGGCGGTGTTATAAGGGCACCTAGCACCAAATGAATCACAAACTGAACGCGAACAACTTGAAAGAGGTCCGGTTTGAAATATTACCTAGGTTTGCAATAATGTACGGAAAATAAAACAAGTAACACGTAACGAAAGACTGCGGCGACTGCGAGCGCACAGGACGGATTTGAGGCAACAGCAGATTACAGGACGTTGTTGCCATATATAATAATTTGTCGGATAATCCTCGATTTTTCTGTACACTTTTCAAAATAAATAATAGTATATTGTTTTATTAGAAGTAAAATGGGAATTTTTTTCACAGGCGAGGTACAAAAGTAATTTTTTCTCCGAATAGAATATGTTTTTTTTTTCAAACTTCACAAATAATTTTTTAAACAACTGCAAACATTGCAAATTATATGCCTAGATGCCTAGGCGTTAAAATTACGTTTTTATATTGTCAATCACGTCGCAAAAATTAATAGCTTTGTGACGTTTGAAAAAAATAGTATATTGTTTTATTAGGAGTAAAAATGACACTTTAGGGCTGTACGTTTGACAGGTACGACATATAGGCGAGGCGAAAAAGTCATTTTTACTCCGAATAGAACATGCTATTTTTTTCAAATACCACAAAAATTTTTTTAAGCAATTTCAAATGTTCTAAATAATATAAAAAAAAATAAAAGTAATATTTTGTATGTAATTATACAGGGTAAGTCTTAAATAAGTGCAAATATTTTTAGGAGTAATATATTTCGACCCCAGAAAAAAACCTCATACTTAATCGTGATGAGGTTTTTTTGAAAAAAAAAAATTTGAAAATTGGAATTTTTTGGAATTTTTTTTAGTTTTTAGTTAAAAAATATAATTTGTTGATAATATGGCAACATAGGTAGTAGATTAAATTTACAAGAAAGAAAATCCAGAAAAGATCCAGTGGATGTCAACGTTTTAGCAAGAAATATTTTTTTTAAATTTTCAAAGTAAAATAGGTATCTCAGTTATTTTAGATTTATTTGAAAAGCGGTAAAGAGAAATTATATCTCTTCTATCGAGATCTACCAGCTCTGAAAATATTTGCACTTATCTAAGACACACCCTGTATGTATATCGAGAAACTATGGTTACGCTTGAATTTGACACTTCATATCAGTATAATACTTTTGTGCTTTCTAATTCGTTTGTCAATCACGTTGCAAAAATTAATACTTTTGTGACGTTTGAAAAAAAAAATACATTTTTTATACAAATATATATTTTTCTATGCAGTATTTATGATACCTTCCTATCGACAGTTTTATTGTTCAGTACAAAAATACAATATGATCAAAAATATTTATAATAAAGCGTGCTTTATAAAGAATGTTTCTTAAATAAATGCTAGTATTTGAATTTAAACTAGTATAGTCTTTCCAAGGAGTCAGGGAAGGTTTTGACAGCTGACATCTAAAAAATGAGAGATATTACAATTTTTCTGTGAATTAAAATGGGAGATAGCTGGCCTTGTAGCCGAAATGATAGCAGGCTGTCTAGTAAACACAAGGTTGCAGGTTCGAATCCAGCTGTTGTCTTTGTCTTTGTCTGATTTAGAGTTTAAGTTAAAAAATGCGAAGTGTAAAAAATTAGAAAGGTAATTTGGAAGAGAAAAAAATAGGAGATACAACTGTCAGTAACATAGATTCTTTAGTTATATGACCACAAAAATTGCGATTTTTGACGAAAACATTTTTTGAAAGCAGTATGTCAAATGCATCATACATGTCAAATGTCGAAATATGAAAATCTCTTTTGGTTCCTTTCTTTTATTTATTCCAATTAAATTTAAATAAATAGTACATTTTAGGGAATATTCCTGATTTTTTCAGTGGAAACGTGGCAACAGTGTTTAGATGGTCTGAAAGACGATCGTACAGACCCGTGGATATTCGATGACTGTCGACTACAGTCTGCGATCTGCAATTTGGGCCTTGTTGAGATTGATTACCTGTGCTGAAGAATTTTTATAAAAAAAAACAGTTTTTTCTCCCATGGTGCTTATGGAATTTTACAAATAAATTCTAATAATACCCACCATAATATTATGTCATTTAAGTTATAAAATATTTTCTTAATTAAACTTTCTAATTCATTTTTCAAGCTAGTTAATCACTTGAGGTTAGTCGGAGAGTACCTGAAATTTTAATTTTCCCATTTATTAGCACAATATCAATGTTCTGTCGATTCGGGGACTTCAATGACATTTATTTCTGTTCTTCAATGAAGAGAAGATCACAGACAGTTTTTTTGTCAACCATTTTGTCTGAAGATATCTAATTTTCTCTCCTTTACTGTCTCAGGGGATTATGAAGCCCTAAAGTTTCGGAGCAGATCAATTTATATTAGTACGGGTACCTACTTAGTTCAGTATTTATAAACTTTCAGTTTTCATGATAAGCATGTCTCTATAATATTTCAGCTACACTGAAAAAAAGGATCTCTCAGTCGAAATGAATATGACTTTGACCCAAAAGATTGGCGCTTTTCAATAGGGCCAAGAACGACGTTTCTTTGCCCAAAGCATTAATTATCTTTTCATAAGCTTTAAAAAAAATACTTTAGAGAATAGAAGAATCTATCTGTCCAAAGTATTTCACTCTTGACCCAAAATGAATATGCAATTAGGTTCTTGCTACAAGACCAATAGTCTCTTTGATTCATGCAAAAATTCTTCATTGAAAAGGGACATTTCTTGATTAAAGAGACACTTTTCTTGACTATTGACTCAACTAAAATTTATTTTGATCTAAGAGAAGTCTATACATCATATACAGTACATCTGTCCGTTCTGTAGCTACGGGGTATCCGTGAGAGGGGAAACGATATTCTCTCCATGTTTTTCGTAAAAAATTAAACGACGTGTCCCATCAATAAAAATTCGACAAATTTGCAAGTAGCCAATAAAATGAGTGGGCGGAGCGATTTGCGGTGACGTACTCGTCAAGTCGACGTATAAAATATATTGTTGTTTATTTAAATGTTTTTTGTCCGCATTCCTTTCATAGACACAGAACCAGCAGACGTACTGTACAGGCATATTACGAGGTATATTATTTTCTGATAAATTTAGGTTTTCCTGGTCTGTAGTATTGTAAGTAAAGTGATATTATTTTCCTCGATAGTAGTTATATCTGCTTCTTCACTCCTTGGTATTTTTTGGGGTGGTTCATCACTCTACAAATTACAAAGAAATGTTACATCACGATTTCAAAGTAAAGCAAATAAATTATATTAAAATTATAAGCTTTGGTCACATTTTGAATTTTTTAATACGACGACTTGAAATTCTAAAATTTTTGTAATTATTTCCATAAAAAAATCGATACCTACAGTATGTCTGCTGGATCTGTGCATGGGCGCCGGACAGGGGGGGCAGGAGGGGGCATTTGCCCCCCCCCCCTGGATCACTGAAACAATAAAAATAAAAGCTATCTTCTTACATCCATCTGTAAAAAAATAATCATTATTATGAAATTGTTAGGTGTTACCTGTAAAATAATAAAAAATGTGGTAATTATTGGGAAAACTGGAAATCGTCCGATTTTCACCAAAATTAATTATACGCACTATTTTGAGGTCGTAGATTACGAATCTATTTTTTTCTTGGCGGTCTCTTACCGTTTTTCAGAAAAACGGAAAATTATTTCAACATTGATTTTTTCTTTATTTCGGCCCTATAAAGTAATAATTTCACTATATTTTCATTTTATTATAGTTTATCTAAAAGCCACACTTGATTGGGGATAGAAAAGAATCCAACATTTTACTGAAAAACACTTTTCTTAACAAAATAGCAAAGAAAATTGAGACCAGATGGAAGTTTGATATTTGATATATCCTTCTTTCTCTCTCCTATGTAATAAGAGAGACAAATATATTCTAGACCTTATCTAGAAATTTGAAAATTTACAACGTTGCCATATCTTCTATTTTTTCGGGTGATTACGGATTTTCAATAAATTACCTATTATGAGATCGACAATAATTAAATATACACCTATAACCACAAAATTACGCGGAAGAGTTTTGACTGCATTGGTTTTAACTTCTTTGCGGAGGGGGTTAATCTTTTTTTAGTTAATCTAATAATATAACAACAAAAGATTAACACCCTCACCATGAAGTGTAGACAATGCAATCAAAAACTCTTTCGAGGCTAACTTCGATGGTATAAATAGTCAGATCTCGTTGGTAAAATAGCAGTTATGAAAAGGAGCCGTTCTTCTGGCGACCGCCTTTCGTAATTCCAGAATGAGCGAAAAAAACACGCTAAATTTAGGTTTAGCATTGGCAACGTTGCTTTAAATGCCAGAAACACATAAACTTACTTCGGGTTTCTCTTATTACCGATTCTGAACCGTCCTAGAACTGTGATGCGTATGCGCAGAAGGAAATATGAAGACATTATTTCATTTGCGCATGCGCTGCAGATTCTTGGACGATTCAGAAATCGGCTATATAAGAACCGAACAAAAGCTATAATCTAACATTTTTCAGATTGTTTACAAATTTATTTTAGCAAATTTTCCTCTAGTATGTACAGAATTGGTTAAAAAAGTAACAGAAAATAGCAAAAACATTATTGATTATTGAATACCTAACAAAATATGTGCTAGAAAACCTTTAAAATATGAGAAATTAAGAAAAATTCGATATTGAAATTATTTTCCGTTTTTCTGAAACGGTAAGAGACCGCCAAGAAAAAAGTTCAGATTCGTAATCTACGACTTCAAAATAGGGTGTATACCAATTTTGGTGAAAATCGGACGATTTCCAGTTTTCCCAATAATTACCAAAAATGTCAATTTTTTATTCATTTTTACCTTGCCCCCCCCCCCCTAAATTTCATTCTTCCGGCGCCCATGGATCTGTGTCTATGAAAGGAATGCGGACAAAAAACATTTAAATAAACAGCAATATATTTTATACGTCGACTTGACGAGTACGTCACCGCAAATCGCTCCGCCCATGGCTACTTGCAAATTTGTCGAATTTTTAATTGATGGGACGCGTCGTCTAATTTTTTACGAAAAACAGTGAGAGAATATCGTTTCCCCTCTCACGGATACCCCGTAGCTACAGAACGGACAGACGTACTGTATATTCTTATTCTATCTATAGTCACACATGCATTATCTAAACAGGTGCATTAGGTAAATGTCTCTTACCTTCAAATACCTATAGCAAATAAATGCTCTAATTTCCATTTTTTCAGAAACTCCTTTAAAGAATCCATATATCCTAAAATTTGTCCATAAAAAATGACAAATGCATGTTAATAACGATCACTAATTTGTTATACGATATGCGTTTAAAAAGCAAATTATGCAAAATTCCAAGTGAAAAATTCCAAGCAACAAAACCCGTGCGTACTATGATGTGCGACCTATGAAATGCGACGTACGACTGATCGGACTGCCGACTGATTGTATATACCGTCCTTCGTCATCGTCTTTGCGTGTTGTTATTATTTTTCATCAAAAGAGTATTTAGCTATTGGAAAAATGACCATGTTTCTTGAATGAAGTACTTCCGAGCGTATTTTTCTTATTATCTTAAAGCAAAGTAACTTGCACTTGGTTGAATGAAAATAGATTCAAAAGAAATTTTCGAATTTTTCAAGAGAACCAGTTTTCTTGAGTTAAGAGAGTTTTTCTTCAGGCAAAATATTTTCTTTTACGCTAAAATAAATTCTCTTGCCACTAATTTTTTTTTCAAGAACGATGACGACTTTAGTTCAAATCTATCTTTTTTATCAGTGTATTATTACTCAATTGGAACAATGATTTATTGATAAGTATAATTTAAAAAAATTATTTTATATTTTAGAAAGTTTGGCGTAGAATTTTGAACATCCTGTATGATTTACGATTACCATATTTATAGGAAAGTAAGTACAGACTATCCAAGTAAATACAATCAATATAGTTTTTATTTCGGGACAGTTTTTGTATTTTTAATATTTTTTTAAGAAAGACTGAAAAATAAATATTTTTTATTTATTTATTAGTATCTCTAAAACTATCGAAAATGTTTACTCATATCTTAGGATTATGTAAAGTGACCTGAAAGAAAGCCAAAAATGCAATAATATACAGGTTGTTCCCTTTAAAAAAAATCATGCCGATCCACGCACACTTTTTTGAGCCATCCTATAGGAGTTAAAATATTTTCCTGAAATACCCCCCCCCCCATCCTCGTACATACTTTAGATTTACATCTAAACAAAATTATCAAGTTTTTTTTTTGCCCGACGCAACGCACTATTGCTGGACCCAGTATCCCTGTCTACACACGTAAAAACCGGCAATACTGAATGCCGCTTTTTATTTTGTCTCTTTGTCTGTCAACCTGTCGTCATTTATATTTTTCTCTGTCGCATGTTACAATGATGATGAAAATGTTTCAAAATAGTGCTCCTTAATTTGTAGAAATATAGCAAAACTGAACAGGACAGGTGGATGACACTTCTTATGGGAGAACTGGCAATGGTTCAAAACTTGACTACAAGCGATTTTCTAGGAATCTTCCTTACCGATAAATTATTGACAAGAGTGACAGATAAAGCCTTGACGTTCTTTCCGTATTCCAGTTCATCTCTTTTTCTTTCTAAAGTGTGCGTTGAAAGGAGACAAAAACAATTTTTGGTGACCCATAATTTGTTATTCGAACACCACTTTTCTCCTTGTCGGGTCGTTGACGTTGACTTGTCGCCATTTTATTTCTTTTGTTTACACGCTGCATTTTGCTTTGCAAATGTAATACATAAATTATTTAGGCAAATATAGGTTTTTAATAAAACTCCTCGGACTAACGTGCAAGTAAGTGTTGATAATTTTTTTTTTTCATCTTAACATGCTCATTGTCGTTCTCCTGATTTTAGGTGACAGAAAAGGATCATCAAATCAAATTGAATTTTATATTTTCCTTCCTATTTATCCTTCCTAAATATCAACGAGATGAGCCATCGGAAGAAAGGGACCATAGTACAAAACAGAAAGGTGATCTTTTTCTTTCCACTTCGGATATTGAAATTATTATATACTGTAGTCTGTGTTCGGCATTATGCTCTGAGAAATATATATAAACAAAGAACAACAGATATAAAGCATCCCAGAGGAAAAGAAGAGGCCAATACCTGTATGTACTCTCTCTGATATTTGTGAAAGTTACAGCAAAGTATTGTTGTAAAATGTCATCTTTTGATCGACCTGAAAACTTCGAGCAAAAAGATGACACTTTCAACATACCCCTGACAGATATCAGAGACGATACAGATTTTTCCTCTCTTTTCCCCTAGAATTCACACAATTTATTATTCTTTGTTTATCTAGATTTCTCAGAGCACTATATATCGAACTCAGCTTGTATGTTTGATATAATCGTCCAGTTGGCTTAAAAATGATGATCGAAGACATTTCCCATATAATTTTACTTTCAAAATTATGATATATCTTTTATTTCTAAGCCATCTATGACGCCATTTTTTTCAGTTTTGTTATGATTAATTTTGACTCTTGATCTACTTGTAACATTATTCTTTTAATTTTATTAATTTATTGTGGTGAAATTAATTTCTGTTGTATATTTGATATTGATATTAAACATATTTTTTAAAATGATTGTATTTTTTGTGTTTTTGTGTATGTCATAATTAAAATGAATGAAAAATAATTTTTTTATTTTTTAAACTTCCCGCCATGCGTGACAATTTAGTCCGTAGTTCCTACAAGCGAAATTGGGGGCGCTAGTAGCAGTAGACTTGTCAACAGTGTCAAATTTAAACGTCAATTTCACTTTCCAATATTTAGCAAGGCGCTCGCACTTCTTGTGTATGTGTTTTGTGGAACAGGAGCTCTTGGACTAAAGACACACCAGAGTACAAAATCATCCGGGAAAATTTGCGCAAAATCCGCACTATCGATCTGAGTTTTTCCTTTTCACACCACCCCGCGTATTATTTCCTCTTACTCTCACCAGTACAAATTAGATAAAGACAACGCACTAATAATTTCTTGTTTCTGTTATCAGCTGTTTTCGCTGCCATAACGCTTTTCTATTTTCCACGTCTATTTCTCGTGTAATAATCGTATAAATCAGGTCATTTTTCTCTTAGTTATGATTCTAGTAATTCTTTTAAAACCGTCCGTGATATAAGTCGAGTTAACCGGTTTTCCAAAATGATCTGGATATCGCCCACTAATATTACCAAATACAAGTTGTTGGCTTGGTACACGATACTATGTTCCATGGTGTTCGAGCAAACGATATCGACGAGGTCCAAGAGATCGGAGATCGACCTGCAAACTTGCATAGACAATTTCAATGTGCACAGGGACAAGATCATCAGAACGCAAGATTCGCAGAACATGGGTGCCAAGTATCTCAATGAGATCGATTTGGGGTCTAGGGAAGAATGCTTGAGATTATGTTGCGAGACTGAGGATTGCGACGTATTTGTTTTTGAAGAGAAGGCAAGTTGACAAAGAAAATCTATTTATAATTTGCATAAAAAAATAGAATTATTAATCGAACTAATTCTATATAGTTCTGACCACTCTGTATTTGTATATGTATAGGGTGGTCCGAACTGTATTCCTGAATTAAAAAAGTTTGTATAAATGTATGTCCTAAAATGCTTAGTTTAGGAGATACAGGCTGTAGAAATTTCATTTTTATTACGAGTTTCTCCAAATAATTTCTGAAGTAAAGGCAATATTTGAATGAAAATTGGCGTCTGGAAGTTTTTTGACATGAGAAATTTGATTTTTATGTCAATATGACTCCTACTTGTAGAGGGCGCCACCTACATATTTTTAACTGGTTTCAAGAGTAATAACTTTTCGTCCGTACCTGTATAAAACTACTGAGTAAGAAAATATACACATAAAGGTGCGTATTCATTATCCGCACGAACGAACGAACGAACGAACGAACGAATGTTCGCTAGTGGTATGGACGGGGACCGCACGATAGAACCGCACGAGAAGACCGCACGCATTTCTTCATTCGCGCGCCAGTTCAAATCGTCAAGATATTGTTATAAACCTGTTTTTTTTTGTTTATATACCGTCATTGAATTATCGCTAAGCAAGTTACTATGGAGCAGTGCATAAGGAGTCGGGCTAGGAAGCGAGAGACCGGAGTTCGAATCTCGGCCGGGACATCACTTTTTATTTATTTTTTTTTAAATACTGTTGTATTCTATAGTTTATTTTTTTTGTAGTATAAGAAAAAGAACTATTTATTCTGTTATTTTTAATCTCCGTTATTAATATAAATTGATTGTTAGTACAATACCTCATTTAATATAAAATAATATTCTACTTTTTGAAATGTATCGGGCCCTAATTGTACCTAAAAAGTAATATATTTTTAGTGATATACCATATTGTAAACTATTTAATATTTCAGTCGCTTAAAAAGTTAATTTGCATTGAATAATTGCCTACCATTAAAGGAAATTTGAGCTATATAACCCTTGATGGGCATATTCTGGGTATGCAAATACTTCCTTTAAATTTTGGGTGTGGTTCAACCGATTTATTCTCAAAACCAGAAACATCTACATATAAAAAGAAGCACAGGTCACTAATTATAATAAACTTCACCCTTAGTATTACTTCCACTAATTATAATAAACTTCACCCTTGGAATTACTTCTATCACAATTACAATACGTTCATCTGCATTGGCATTTTCTACTTTTCGATGGGAAACAATAAACTTCCCAACATTTTTTAAATGATGTAACAATTCCTCTTGTGGTTACTTTTCCATAGATATCCTCATCTCTGTCCTCATGTGAATTCAGAGGCAATAAAAATGAAAATTATTTACCATAAACATCGCAAACTAATAAACAATTTTATACCGAATATAGAAATAAATTTAGTATTTTACCTATTATCGTCCAAATCCATGTTAATAGATAATTATTATTTTAAATATATTTTGGAACTGCTGGTTTTAGTAATTATTAAATTAAACGAACTAAAAAGTCTTAAAAATAAACAATTCTTAACCATAACCTCAAAAATGCAGATCTCCTGTCAACTTTCTTTATTTTTAATTTATTCATTATTTTCCTAGTGACGTCACAGGTGGTATGCGCGAACTGAACGAAATTGGAGCCGCTATCGATCATACCTTGTATTCTTTGTACCATGACGTCTAAACGCCTTTGATGTACCGACTCGAAGCGGATGGTCGAGCGCATGAACGAACGAACGGCCGCATGCGTTCCGTCCCCGTCTAAATATACCGCACTTTCATTCGTTCGTTCGTTCGTTCGTTCGTTCGGATAATGAATACGCACCTTAAATCTGAAAGCGCACGCAGGCGAACGCCTTTGATGTACCGACTCGAAGCGGATGGTCGAGCGCACGACCGAACGAACGGCCGCATGCGTTCGGTCCCAAATCATATACCGTTTCGGTCCGTTCCCGTTCCCCCCCGTTCGGATAATGAATACACACCTTAAGACGTTTTTTACGTAAAAAAGGTCTCTTGGTAAAAATCGCTACGAGTGATGGTTCTCGAGATATTTTGAATCGAAATTATCAATACCTGTCATCATTGACATAAATTAAGCATGTTGACTAAATAGTTATTAGACTGAAACCATACATTTGAAATGTTTTTGTGCCAAAAGTTCAACAGAAACTGTTTTATCATCATTTTTATCTAAAAAAACTTATGAATAATTAAAAAAAAGTTCCTAAATTTATCATTTCAGTCAAATAACTATCTACTCAACATGTTTTTTGTCAATAATGACATGTATTGACTATTTCAATTCTAAATATCTTGAGAACGGTTGCTCGTAGTAGTGTATTTTAAAAAAGAGACATTTTTTACGCAGAAATTCACGGAAATGTATATTTTTCTCACTCAGTAACTTTATACAGGTACGGACGGCAAGTTATTACTCTTCAAAACAGTTAAAACACATTTAGGTGGCGCCCCCTACAAATAGGAGTCATATTGACTTCAAAATCAAATTTCTCATGTCAAAAAACTCCCAGAAACCAATTTTCATCCAAATATTGACGGCACTTCAGAAATTAATTGAAAAAAATCGAAATGAAAATGATACTTCTACACCCTGTATCTCCGAAACTAAGCATTGTAGGACATGTATTTATACGAACTTTTTTGAACACCTGTATATTAAAAAATGTGTGGTTTGTGTTTGTGCATGTTGCACCTACTTGGCAATGGCAAAACTTCGAAATAAACGTATTCCAAAGAGGTATTCCAAAAATTCCAGAAAAAATTATAAAATAAAGAACTTTAGTATATTCAACACTGTTTTACAAGTCAATCCGAAAATGATACAAACAATGTCAAAGCACAAAAACAAATGCACCTAATAGTTTCAAACTGTTAATGATTTTAGTATTGAATATTTTTAAAAATATATTTTGATAATAACGGGCAACCTCAAAAATATAAAGAATTTGTGAAAAGTCATTTATTATGTATAAAAAATCTTGTTTATAATTTCCAGAATTCTGGTAGTTGTTATTTGTTCCACTGCGGACCTCCAGAAGATTTCAAATGTAAATTTACCCATCATGTCAACTACTCTAGCGCCGTTCTCTCAATCAATAGACACTTACCGGATTTGGAAAGTCAAATAAAACTTACTAAACATGTCCAAGAACTGACAAAGTTAAGGTAAGTCGAAATGCAGAAATTTGCACTATACAGGGCGTTAAGATACATGTGTGAAAGTACCGCACAAGTATCTTAATTGAGTTAATTCGCGTGTATTGTACAATATTTTATCTACATCTAACTATAAAACACACAATGAATTTTAAAAATTATTGTACTTAACTATACCGGGTGTTGCATCGTCGGACGGGACATAGGAAATCCCATGTAAATTTTAATGGGGTCAATTATTGGCTTTCCTAATTATTTTAGAGAATAATTCTATTTAGGTTTATTGAAGAGCACTAAAACCCACATTCAAAAGAATAACTTTAGACATTTTTGATTAGCTCGTTTACGAGTTATCGCCGATTTCTTTTTAAATATTTCTCCTTTCTTATGGCCCTGTATTTACTTATGAGCACCAGTCAAGGTAAAAGATAACTGTCAAATTAAATTTACCTATTTAGTGCTTTTTATTATTGAAAACTTATTCCTACATCGGAAATCTTAAAGATGTATTTATAAATACAAATTAATATGAATTAAAGTAAAATAAAGTAATCAATTACAAGGCTAATTATAATATTACAATATTCAATAACTTATTAATTTAGGTACTATTCATATACAAGGGTACTATTAAATTGTTAGAACTTTAGGATTTAAGATGTTCAAATATTTCTCCATCTACTGCTAGACAATAACCCAGGCGATCATAAAATTCTCTTCTTACATTCGCTAGTTGGTAAACTGAAATTCTATTGCATTCGGTAGAAATAGCATTTTTTATTTCGTCTAGATTTGGGTATTTTTTATCCTTGTATATCCTGTTTTTTAAATGGCCCCAGAGAAAGAAATCATTTGGCGAAATATCAGGAGACCTTACTGGCCAATTTACTGTATGATTTAGGCCAATAACGTTTCCGTTAAAACTATTGTCTAAATATTCCCGAACAGCCAGGGTACTATGTGCCGGGCAGCCATCCATTTGGTACCAAACTTCCTGATTTTCCCTAGCGGCATCATGTAAAGCAGGTAAAATATGATTTTCGAGTAGTTCCAAATAATATTCTGCATTTAAATTTCGCAATAAGATATAATGGCCCGATAATATTGTGTCCGAATATCCCTGCCCAAACATTTACTTTCTGTGGATATTGCGTCCTTGTTTCGACAAACCTGTGTTGGTTTTCTTTGTTCCAATATCGATAATTTTGAACTTTGGGTTCATTATTTAAGGTAAACGTGCATTCGTCAGTGAAACATATGTTTTTTAAAAATTCCCTATCCGTGTTTGCTCTTTCCATCATATCAAAACAAAACGCCTGCCGCCGTATTTCGTCCACATCTCGTAGCTCTTGGTGCTTTTCGTATTTGAAGGAATAGTATTTATGTCGTTTCAAAATTCGAAACGCTGTAGTGTGATCTATTCCTATTTCATCCCCAAGTTTCCTTGTGCTGATCTTTCCATCGTTCTCTTCCACGCACAATAAAACTTCCAAGTCGGTATCATTTCTTGCATCTTCTCTTTGTTTCTGTCTTGCTTCCCATCTGCAGTTATTTATTAGGGTACCTTTGGTCTCAAATCTCTGGATATTCCTTGCGATTGTAGATTTTCCAGGTATCGGTATATTGGGATACAGAGCAACAAACATGTCCGACACCTTTCGATAAGTATTTCCTTGATAATACCTTTTAATCATCAATACTTTTTCTTCGGTAGTGTAATTCATGGCTAATATTTTCGATGTAGGTATGAGTTTTTAATAATAATAATAAAGCACTAAATAGATAAATTTCTGAAATGACAACTTCATTTGACTGTTATCTTGTACCTTGACTGGTGCTCATAAGTAACTAGAGGACCATAAGAAAGGAGAAATATTACAGTTGAGGGTTGGAACCTTTGGTGTTACACAGCAAAATAAAAACACTAAATCACCACAATACACCAAATACACCACTTTTACTTTTACACTGGACGCGCGTTTCGCTAACCATGTTAGCATCATCAGCAGATGATTATAAACTAAAGTACAATCTACAAGTTGAGCGTTTATATACTCGCCCAGTGGGCACCGAGTGGGCGTGGCAAAATCTAACCAACCGAGTCAGAGCCCACTGAGCGTAACAGTTAGATTTCCGCCACTAGAGTAGTAGGAACAAAGAACTTGAAGGAATTGGACCGTTGTCTCTGTTCATACTATCTTTACATTTATTAATTCTGATGCTTTCATATGCATCTAATTGCCTGTAATTTGAGACTTGTTTAATTAATTTTAAATTATTAAGATCTATACAATGTTCTTTATCAACAATATGTTCGGCAAAGCAAGATTTATCCGGTCTACCATATCTTATCTCAGCTAAATGTTCTTTAAATCTAGTTAATCTTCTAGTTTGCCCAAATTATTTCTGATTATAATCTTTACAAGAAATTTCATAAATACCCGACCTTTCCAGTGGAGGTGTTTTATCCTTTAGATTACCTAATAAATTACAACAATTATAAAACTATGGAAATGAAAAGGTACTCATAACATTCTTTTCCAATTTAGTAATCCATCCAGTAATGAAAATGCGTTAGTTAAGAAGCTCTTAATTCACTAAAAATGAGTGAGTTAAGAGCTTCTTACCTCACTGACGCAGATAAAATCACTGTAATTTGCCGTTAAATATGTACATAAATAAAATTTAGATAAATATAATATCTAGGATTTTTCACAAGCCAGTGTGTTGGTACCTAGTTAATTTGCTTTCTATTGTCTTGACGTTAATTTATTTGCGAATTGAACTGCAATTGTTTAATTAGCAAGAACAACAAAAATAAAAATCGCACGAAAAAATGGCCGGGTATTGTTGCCAAATCTGAATCGAGGTCAAGTTTCCATTATATTAGACAAAACAATATTATCTTTTTAACAAATAACTGTCTTAGATTTACTGTTATAATGATCTCTGTGTGTATTTCTAACTAAAAATGTGTATTGTTTTCAAAGGCTGCTCCGTTTCGTTCGTGATTTTTTTTGTTTATGATTATTTTCAAAAATGTGCTGTCATCTTCCTTATTGAAAAATTATTTTAATTTTTCTGTTATCTATCTGGATAATAGTTATAGAGTTCTTTGTCTTTAATTTTCTTCATCATTTGTATAAAAATACCTAGCCAGTTTTACATAAAACTTAATTAATATACCGTATGATCGAAAAAAAACGGCGTCCAGTTGGCTGGGAAATGACGATCGATGACATTTTCCATATAAATTTACATATAAAATGACAGCGATCTACATTTCATAGCCATGGCTGACGCCGTTTTTTCTCGATCATACGGTACATGTACTGATTTCTTTCGAAAATCGACAACTATGAAACTCTGAACCCTTCCCGGACACAAACGGTACATTGTGAGACAGCAACTTGTAGAGAGAAACAAGCCCTATAACATAGGATACAACATTTTAATTGTGCTTTCCATAAAATCAATAAAACAGTGCTTTCCATAAAATCAATAAAATGAAAAATATATGAAATAATATACATGTACTGATTTCTTTCGAAAATCGACAACTATGAAACTATGATCCCTTCCCCGACACAAACGGTACATTGTGAGACAGGAAACAAGCTCTATAACATAGGATACAACATTTTAGTGAACAGTGCTTTCCATAAAATCAATAAAATGAAAAATATACGAAATAATATACATGTACTGATTTCTTTCGAAAATCGACAACTATGAAACTATGATCCCTTCCCCGACACAAACGGTACATTGTGAGACAGGAAACAAGCCCTATAACATAGGATACAACATTTTAGTGAACAGTGCTTTCCATAAAATCAATAAAATGAAAAATATACGAAATAATATACATGTACTGATTTCTTTCGAAAATCGACAACTATGAAACTATGATCCCCGACACAAACGGTACATTGTGAGACAAGAAATTGTAGAGAAACAAGTCCTATAACATAAGATACAACATTTTAATGAACAGTGCTTTCCATAAAATCAGTAAAATGAAAAATATACGAAATAATATACATGTACTGATTTCTTTCGAAAATCGACAACTATGATCTCTTCCCCGACACAAAGGGTACATTGTGAGACAGGAAATTGTAGAGAGAAACAAGCCCTATAACATAGGATACAACATTTTAATGAACAGTGCTTTCCATAAAATCAATAAAATGAAAAATATACGAAATAATATATGTACATGTACTGATTTCTTTCGAAAATCGACAACTATGAAACTATGATCCCTTCCCCGACACAAACGGTACATTGTGAGACAGGAAATTGTAGAGAGAAACAAGCCCTATAACATAAGATACAACATTTTAATGAACAGTGCTTTCCATAAAATCAATAAAATGAAAAATATACGAAATAATATACATGTACTGATTTCTTTCGAAAATCGACAACTATGAAACTATGATCCCTTCCCCGACACAAAGGGTACATTGTGAGACAGGAAATTGTAGAGAGAAACAAGCCCTATAACATAAGATACAACATTTTAATGAACAGTGCTTTCCATAAAATCAATAAAATGTAAAATATACGAAATAATATACATGTACTGATTTCTTTCGAAAATCGACAACTATGATCTCTTCCCCGACACAAACGGTACATTGTGAGACAAGAAATTGTCCCCAAACCAAACCAAACCAAGCCCTATAACATAGGATACAACATTTTAATGAACAGTGCTTTCCAGAAAATCAATAAAATGAAAAATATACGAAATAATATATGTACATGTACTGATTTCTTTCGAAAATCGACAACTATGAAACTATGATCCCTTCCCCGACACAAACGGTACATTGTGAGACAGGAAATTGTAGAGAGAAACAAGCCCTATAACATAAGATACAACATTTTAATGAACAGTGCTTTCCATAAAATCAATAAAATGAAAAATATACGAAATAATATACATGTACTGATTTCTTTCGAAAATCGACAACTATGATCTCTTCCCCGACACAAAGGGTACATTGTGAGACAGGAAATTGTAGAGAGAAACAAGCCCTATAACATAGGATACAACATTTTAATGAACAGTGCTTTCCACAAAATCAATAAAATGAAAAATATACGAAATGTACTGATTTCTTTCGAAAATCGACAACTATGAAACTATGATCCCTTCCCCGACACAAACGGTACGTTGTGAGACAAGAAATTGTAGAGAAAAACAAGCCCTATAACATAGTATACAACATTTTAATGAACAGTGCTTTCCATAAAATCAATAAAATGAAAAATATACGAAATAATATACATGTACTGATTTCTTTCGAAAATCGACATCTATGAAACTATGAAGGGTTCATAAGAAGTATGAACCCTTCCTGGACAGAAACGGTACATTGTGAGACAGGAAATTGTAGAGAGAAACAAGCCCTATAACATAGGATACAACATTTTAATGAACAGTGCTTTCCATAAAATCAATAAAATGAAAAATATACGAAATAATATACATGTACTGATTTCTTTTCAAAATCGACAACTATGAAACTATGATCCCTTCCCCACAAACGGTACATTGTGAGACAGAAATTGTAGAGAGAGAAATAAGCCCTATAACATAGGATACAACATTTTAGTGAACAGTGCTTTCCATAAAATCAATAAAATGAAAAATATACGAAATAATATACATGTACTGATTTCTTTCGAAAATCGACAACTATGAAACTATGATCCCTTCCCCGACACAAAGGGTACATTGTGAGACAGGAAATTGTAGAGAGAAACAAGTCCTATAACATAAGATACAACATTTTAATGAACAGTGCTTTCCATAAAATCAGTAAAATGAAAAATATACGAAATAATATACATGTACTGATTTCTTTCGAAAATCGACAACTATGATCTCTTCCCCGACACAAAGGGTACATTGTGAGACAGGAAATTGTAAAGAGAAACAAGCCCCTATAACATAGAATACAACATTTTAATGAACAGTGCTTTCCATAAAATCAATATAAAGGAAACTATACAAATAATAATATACATGTACTGATTTCTTTCGAAAATCGACAACTATGATCTCTTCCCTTCCCCGACACAAACGGTACATTGTGAGACAGGAAATTGTAGAGAGAAACAAGCCCTATAACATAAGATACAACATTTTAATGAACAGTGCTTTCCATAAAATCAATAAAATGAAAAATATACGAAATAATATACATGTACTGATTTCTTTCGAAAATCGACAACTATGAAACTATGATCCCTTCCCCGACACAAAGGGTACATTGTGAGACAGGAAATTGTAGAGAGAAACAAGCCCTATAACATAAGATACAACATTTTAATGAACAGTGCTTTCCATAAAATCAATAAAATGAAAAATATATGAAATAATATACATGTACTGATTTCTTTCGAAAATCGACAACTATGAAACTATGATCCCTTCCCCGACACAAAGGGTACATTGTGAGACAGAAATTGTAAAGAGACCCAAACAAGCCCTATAACATAGGATACAACATTTTAATGAACAGTGCTTTCCAGAAAATCAATAAAATAGAAAAATATACGAAATAATATACATGTACTGATTTCTTTCGAAAATCGACAACTATGAAACTATGATCCCTTCCCCGACACACAAAGGGTACATTGTGAGACAGGAAATTGTAAAGAAAACAAGCCCTATAACATAAGAGACAACATTTTAATGAACAGTGCTTTCCATAAAGTCAATAAAATGAAAAAAAAATACGAAATAATATACATGTACTGATTTCTTTCGAAAATCGACAACTATGAAACTATGATCCCTTCCCCGACACAAAGATTACATTGTGAGACAGGAAATTGTAGGGAGAAACAAGCCCTATAACATAGGATACAACATTTTAATGAACAGTGCTTTCCATAAAATCAATAAAACACAAAATATACGAAATAATATACATGTACTGATTTCTTTCGAAAATCGACAACTATGAAACTATGATCCCTTCCCCGACACAAACAGTACATTGTGAGACAGGAAATTGTAGAGAGAAACAAGCCCTATAACATAGGATACAAAATTTTAATAAACAGTGCTTTCAATAGTATCAATAAATTGAAAAATATACGAAATAATATACATGTACTTATTTCTTTCGAAAATCGACAACTATGAAACTATGATCCCTTCCCCGACACAAAGGGTACATTGTGAGACAGTAAATTGTAAAGAGAAACAAGCCCTATAACATAGAATACAACATTTTAATGAACAGTGCTTTCCATAAAATCAATATAAAGGAAACTATATACGAAATAATATACATGTACTGATTTCTTTCGAAAATCGACAACTATGAAACTATGATCCCTTCCCCGACACAAAGGGTACATTGTGAGACAGGAAATTGTAGAGAGAAACAAGCCCTATAACATAAGATACAACATTTTAATGAACAGTGCTTTCCATAAAATCAGTAAAATGAAAAATATACGAAATAATATACATGTACTGATTTCTTTCGAAAATCGACAACTATGAAACTATGATCCCTTCCCCGACACAAAGGGTACATTGTGAGACAGTAAATTGTAAAGAGAAAACAAGCCCTATAACATAGGATACAACATTTTAATGAACAGTGCTTTCCATAAAATCAATATAAAGGAAACTATACGAAATAATATACATGTACTTCGATTTCTTTCGAAAATCGACAACTATGATCTCTTCCCCAACACAAACGGTACATTGTGAGACAAGAAATTGTAGAAACAAACCAAGCCCTATAACATAGGATACAACATTTTAATGAACAGTGCTTTCAGAAAATCAATAAAATGAAAAATATACGAAATAATATACATGTACTGATTTCTTTCGAAAATCGACAACTATGAAACTATGATCCCTTCTCGACACAAACGGGTACATTGTGAGACAGGAAATTGTAGAGAGAAACAAGCCCTATAACATAAGATACAATATTTTAATGAACAGTGCTTTCCATAAAATCAATAAAATGAAAAATATACATGAAATAATATACATGTACTGATTTCTTTCGAAAATCGACAACTATGAAAAACTATGATCCCTTCCCCGACACAAAAGGGTACATTGTGAGACAGTAAATTGTAAAGAGAAACAAGCCCTATAACATAGAATACAACATTTTAATGAACAGTGCTTTCCATAAAATCAATATAAAGTGGAACTATACGAAATAATATACATGTACTGATTTCTTTTCGAAAATCGACAACTATGAAACCTATGATCCCTTCCCGATTTGTCACAAGCGGGTACATTGTGAGACAGGAAATTGTAGAGAGAAACAAGCCCTATAACATAAGATACAATATTTTAATGAACAGTGCTTTCCATAAAATCAGTAAAATGAAAAATATACGAAATAATATACATGTACTGATTTCTTTCGAAAATCGACAACTATGAAACTATGATCCCTTCCCCGACACAAAAGGGTACATTGTGAGACAGTAAATTGTAAAAGAGAAACAAGCCCTATAACATAGAATACAACATTTTAATGAACAGTGCTTTCCATAAAATCAATATAAAGGAAACTATTACGAAATAATATACATGTACTGATTTCTTTCCGAAAATCGACAACTATGATCTCTTCCCTTCCCCGACACAAACGGTACATTGTGAGACAAGAAATTGTAGAGAGAAACAAGCCCTATAACATAGGATACAACATTTTAATGAACAGTGCTTTCCAGAAAATCAATAAAATGAAAAATATACGAAATAATATACATGTACTGATTTCTTTCGAAAATCGACAACTATGAAACTATGATCCCTTCCCCCGACACAAAGGGTACATTGGCCAGAGACAGGAAATTGTAGAGAGAAACAAGCCTCCCATAACATAAGATACAATATTTTAATGAACAGTGCTTTCCATAAAATCAGTAAAATGAAAAATATACGAAATAATATACATGTACTGATTTCTTTCGAAAATCGACAAAACTATGATCTCTTCCCCGACACAAAGGGTACATTGTGAGACAGTAAATTGTAAAGAGAAACAAGCCCATAACGCAGCCTATAACATAGAATACAACATTTTAATGAACAGTGCTTTCATAAATCAATATAAAGCGAAACTATACGAAATAATATATGTACATGTACTGATTTCTTTCGAAAATCGACAACTATGATCT
Organism: Sitophilus oryzae; assembly: GCF_002938485.1. Taxonomy (NCBI): domain Eukaryota; kingdom Metazoa; phylum Arthropoda; class Insecta; order Coleoptera; family Curculionidae; genus Sitophilus; species Sitophilus oryzae. The sequence continues at coordinate 1,880,244 of NW_022146926.1, read as the reverse complement.
CTTCCCCAACACAAACGGTACATATTGTGAGACAAGAAATTGTAAGAGAGGAAACAAGCCCTATAACATAGGATACAACATTTTAATGAACAGTGCTTTCCAGAAAATCAATAAAATGAAAAATATACGAAATAATATACATGTACTGATTTCTTTCTGAAAATCGACAACTATGAAACTATGATCCTTCCCCGACACAAAGGTACATTGTGAGACAGGAAATTGTAGAGAGAAACAAGCCCTATAACATAAGATACAACATTTTAATGAACAGTGCTTTCCATAAAATCAATAAAATGTAAAATATACGAAATAATATACATGTACTGATTTCTTTCGAAAATCGACAACTATGATCTCTTCCCCGACACAAACGGTACATTGTGAGACAAGAAATTGTCCCCAAACCAAACCAAACCAAGCCCTATAACATAGGATACAACATTTTAATGAACAGTGCTTTCCAGAAAATCAATAAAATGAAAAATATACGAAATAATATATGTACATGTACTGATTTCTTTCGAAAATCGACAACTATGAAACTATGATCCCTTCCCCGACACAAACGGTACATTGTGAGACAGGAAATTGTAGAGAGAAACAAGCCCTATAATATAGGATACAACATTTTAATGAACAGTGCTTTCAGTTTTACATAAAACGTTAAATGTCAAACGTATTTTTTGCTACTTTTTCGGTCTAGTGAAATGGACCCTGTTACAAAAAATATATATTTACTAAAACTTATATTGTTTATAAGTTTGCGTAAGAATATTAAAAATAAATTGCGCATAATATAGGCCCGTTATTTCTAAGAAAACTAATTAAATATTATATTGATCAAGAGATTGTAGATGTAGATCTTAAAAAACGTTAACTTTGCTTTATCTTTGTACGATATTAACTATTCTTTGTTTTATAATAGGAAACCGGAATCCGACACACCAGAGTTATCTCAAGGAAATTCAAAATTGTCGAAACCTCCCACAACTTTAGCACCTGTCATTACCAAGGAAGTTTTGCCCATGGAAAAACAAACCTCGTGTAAGTAAACAAACCAGTTTAGTACTCGTATTGTTAAGTGAGCAAAGATAATGAAAAAAGAGCTGTATAAAAGAGCGATAATATCAACTACGTTGCTGGAGCATATCAAAAAACCCGCACATTTGAATATTGTTACGGAAGTGGTGTTAAGCCATGTCTGAACTAGAGGTATGGCCTGGTATTTTAATATAAAATACCGAGAATATGTAGCAAATGCCCGATAAAATTACATTCACTATGTTGAAATGTATTCGTCCTAATGAATTATTTCCCATAGTCTATAATAAAGATACAGGATTATTCATTCGGCACGAACTATAAAAGATATGTATACGATTTTATTTTTGAAAAATGTAAGTTTTGAAGTCGTTAAAAGACTGTTAAAGCTACAGTTTATCATTATTTTCTTAATGAACAAAGTGTTTTTACGACTGACGGTAAACTTAATTAAAATTTACTACCATCTAAACCTAAATAAACCCTGATGTTTTTTTAGTGATGAAATACTGTACGATCGAGAAAAAACGACGTCAAAGACAGCTGGGGAATGACAATCCATGATAATTTTGGTGAGGTCAATCCTTAAACGCGGGCTTAGGGCTCGAACTCACTGACGACCAGGTCGCAACGACGTGGCCGTCGGTCGGCTGGCCGGATGTATTGCGTTCTTAGCTGCGGCCAGATGAACGACCAGTTTCAACAGAGTTGTCAAATCTAACGATTTTTTACGTTTTACCAATTAGAAAATATTGTTTCAGAAATTCAGTTAAAATATCCGAGTTAACTAAAAAGCGAAGTTGCTATTCACAACAAACAAAAAGCATTGTGTACGCGCGACCGACAAAAAGGGAGATATTCTGTTTCTTTTTTCTACTGATATGGCGCCCTTATCGACTTTAGAAGTAAACATATTAGGGTCATCGTAAAAAAAGATCGTCAGACACTGGCTCTAAATATAAACAGGTAGAAAGTTTAGCTCCAGTTATTTCAATGTTTATAATATAACGAAGAATCTACAACAGTAATTACTTCTATTTTTATGAATGTTTAAGTTACTTTCTTAATTTTTTTTTCGAAATAATGTACCTAGTAGAAATATAGTCTAATGAACCCTGTTTGAAAAACGTTAAATTAAATATCATATTTAAAATACAGTTGTCCTCCTTGTATATGACTACAATACAACTAAAAAAACTAATTTAATAAAAAAAAACAAGTGGTTGTAGAAAAACTTTAAATATATATTTTTTTTAGTTTTTTAAACATCGTAACTCAAAGGTATAATAACAGGTATCATACTAACCATAAATAGAGTGGGTATGTCATATAAAAATGTTTTGAGTTTTTACTAGAATCGACCCTTGATAAAAAAAAAGGGATTAGATTTAAGTTTACCTTTGATCCAGTCTGTATACTATTTCTTTGGATTTTCTGCACGGGTGCAAAATCTACACTAAAACACTATATCTTATAGACAATAAGATATTGTGCCTTGAATTTGAGGGATTTCATCTGAAATATTATTAATTTGGAAGAAAACCGGCAACAAGCGGCGGAAAATAATAATATTTCCGTGCAGTCTTCTGGTCGCAACGACCAACGGACGGCCAGGACGTTAGTGCGCGCTATATCATTTGATTTAATGGTTTTAGAGGTAGCTGCGGCCTGGCCGGTGCGACCTGGTCGTCAGTGTGTTCGAGCCATAGACTTAAAATAAAATATAGACTACACTATTTACATCTCAACGCGGACAGACAATATTTTTTGTACACATGTTTACTTCTGGGTACAGTCGACCGAGCCTTCCTCGTCCAGCCTATGTTGTCACGTCTTTAATATTATCAATATTTTTCTTGTTATACATTATATATTGAGATATTAATACCACAGTTTAATAAAGTAGGTTTTAATATTCCAGAGATGTATTAAATAGTCCTTATACTACTAAATTATAAGTCGGATACTGTTTATAAAAGGATAAGTTCTTTACAATATGACAACACCGATTAGAGGCGAGGGAGCCTATTCATTCATTTATTACCTTGTAGTACGTGTCGCACGTGTGCGGTAAAAACTTTGTTGCCGCTATCTCCCCGGCTGTATTAACGCATTTTCTTAGCTTGCAGTGCTTAAGTGTTTATTTTATTGACTTTTTCTGTTCAAGAACTATAAAATATGGTTCGCCAGTGCCAAATTTGCAAGAAATTTGACTTAAATAATCCATTTTTTACATATGCCACATTGTAACAAAATCATAATTATAACCCTGGCAGATAATTAATAATGTTTTTATTAAAAACTATATTCCGGTTTATTCTAAAATTATCTTCAGAATCTAAAAATAACATACAAGATTTTTAAAATGATATTACATTATGAAACAATATTTTTAATATACCGGGTCGTCTCAAAAGTGGCTCACCCCTATAACTTTTATTTTTTTGCAGATAAAAATAACAGATTTGTAAGGGTGACTCATTAGCATATTTGGAAAAAGCATTTTTTATGAATATATTGATACCACACACTTGGTATTTCGAGTCAAATTGTCGTTATGAACCGCGTGTAACAATTACAATTAAACCATATGATGTCAAAAAGTTGACATATGATGTGTCATTCTATTCAGAGTGTCATTTTCTATCGAATAAAGTAGAAATATACCAAGGGTGCCGTTTAAAAATTAAAAGTTATAGTCATTTCCGGTGAAACAGGAAGTGACCAAAAACAATTGAATGCGTCAATCAATCCTAATTTGTCATGTACTAACATACTAAATCTTGTTTTCTTATTTGAAAATATAAAAAAATTATGGGGCTGAGCCACTTTTGGGACGCACCCGGTATAATAAAGACAGTACCGAGTTAAATAAATGTAGTTTTCATTTTATCCACTTCCTATCACCTTCCTTGCTTTAATGGAACAGATTTATGTTTTCTCTAATTTACACAAGACATCACTTAACCAGAAAAAAAAATTACAACAATCATATATTTTTTTTTCTCTCCCTGTCGCCGATTCTATTATATCTGTGGAATAGATCCTGTTTTGATTAATATTAGGGTTGTAAATGTTTGACAATTTATTATTAATTTCAAAAAAATAAAAATTTCGATTATAAAATTTCTTCTATAACGTGTATTTTATTATTTTTATCCTTTTTCAGACTCTAAGACGTTTTTCTAAACTTTTATTTAAAAAACCTGTCCTAAATCTTAATAAAATATAAAAAAGTATACGATATATTTTTAATTTAATTATAGCTTCATTAAAATAAAAATATTTAGCGGCTATGATATACGGAGAGTTCAGGTGTGTACTTGAGAAACGAAAGACAGTGTTGTGTTTCTCGGCAGAGTCGTCAGGGAACGACCGTTACGACAGAGACAACCTATCTATCGCTTGTGTCGCACTCGTTATAACCTAAAACAATAACACAACAATAACAAGACAGTGTCTGACCGCATGTTCCAGCTATTTATGAATGAGATGCTCAGTCTATATTTTATTTTAAGTCTATGGTTCGAGCCCTTAAACGTCAAATTCTTAGCCCGTAATCTTCTTTATTTTTTAATGGCGCTTACTGCCAGTTGGCCTTATAGACAGAAGATATATGTTTCTTTTGTCGAGATCTACCAGCCCTGAAAATATTTGCACTTATTTAAGACTCACCCTGTATGATATACTGTGACATTTAATTTTTAAAAGCCAGTAAACATTAAAAATTTTTTTTTCCATAGCAACTGTTAAAATTGCCTTATATCTATCAAAAATAGTAGATAAAATCGTACTTTAACCACAAAGGTAGATTAAATGATACAGCGAGGATAGGTTAAAAACTTATTTCTTCTCGCACGTTTTTTAATTGCTTTCATTTTTGAAAATTTTTGTATTCCTTTTCATAAGTTATTCGGGATTTAAATGGAACTATCTGTTGTTAATTTACTTGTTTGGTTTTGAGCCATTTTTGGCTCTAATTCAATCAGCAATCGACACGAAAGAGAATTAAAAAATATTGACTTAAAACTGACAACTAAAGACACAGCTTTATTTATTTGTCAAATTACATAGAAACCAACGCCAACCCAGCACAATATTTTTTCTACTCGTAATAAATTCCTTGAAATAATAATATTTTTAAATATATATTTTTTAAAACGTAACTCGCTATGGAAAAAATATTGTTTTATACACGACGATAAAATTGCATTATCGTCTTGTATAAAAAACAACTATTATTGATACCTTTTAAAAAAACTCTGACTTACTTGTTGTACTCACCCGGTATAAAGTATATTAAATTGTAAGAGTTCTAGGTTCTAGATATAAGTTATGGCTTAGCAAGTAACCGAAAAATATGAAAAAGGAAATTATAAGAATTAATCGATTAAGTGAATATAAAAGACAATATAATATTAAACATTTGTCTTAAATAAGTACCATTTAACATGGTTGAACATTGGACTATATCAATTTAATTGTGGTTGTTAAATCGATACTAATTTATAAGCTATAGCAAACAGTGGTGGTGATAGGGGTAGGTAGCATATAGTGGCTATTTTCCCTTCAAACTATGTGATAAAAATATTATCCATTCAACAAATATTTTAGAAAACTTATTTGTACTTTTAAAATTATTCTGATTACAAATTAATTTTTTATTTTTTACTATGAGCTTTACCACAGTTACCCACCTATCTCACCATGGCTACGCACATACATAATAGCCTTTTTTTTCTGAACCCTATGTATTGTTGCTTCTTAATTACTATATGGCACTTGTAAAATCACACAAAAAGAAGATATCATAGCAAAGTACAATATGATCGAAAAAAAAACGGTGTTAGCGATGGCTATGAAATAAAGATCGCTGTCGTGTTATAATATGTAAATAGTTATTTTATATTTATTTTAATATATGAAGGGTTCAGAAGTGAACTGGATCAAGTCCTAAATTATGAAGAAAATGAGAGTTAACATTTTTTAATGTTACTTAATTAAAATAAAACAAGCTGGAGAAGAAAAGTTTTGAAGAAAAAAGAAGACGCAATGCTTTATTATACGCACACCGGAAAAGTCTAGGGATTCTAGGGATATTACAATTTTATCCAGCCATCGTCAGTAATTTTATTATTTGCATTTTTGATACAATAAAATTAAAATAAACAAAGGGTTTACAGGACGTATTGGAAATAAAAATGCGAAATTTACCGAATTTTTCAAATTTACCTTGATTTTTATTGAACTCAAAAAAATACACACATTTTTTTTTATTCTAAACTGTGAATTAAAAAAAAAGATAAAACCATTTTTACTTAATAAAGGGTATGGTCTCCTCTACTGTTCATTATCATTTCCTGATCAGGTTGTCGATCTCTTCTTGAGGTACAGCCTGCCACGCTGCATTCACGGCCCGAACCAGATCCCTACGAGTTTCACGAGGCATACCCATTCTCAAAATTCTTCTTTGGACCGCGTCCCATACGTGCTCGATGGGGTTGAGGTCAGGAGATTGTGCCGACCAGGGTAAGATGTTTAATTGATGAGCATTGATAAACTCACTTACCACTCTGGCTGTATGAGGCCGTGCATTGTCATGCATGAGAATGAAGTTTCTCCCAAAATCATTGGCATATGGTAACACGACAGGCTCAAGAATTAAATCACGATATGTGATTCCTGTTAGAAACCTTTCAAGAAAAACGAGATCGGTTTTTCGGCCTAATTGGACTGCTCCCCAGACCATAACTGTTCCACCTTGATAAGGGTGCACTTCCTGAACATGATCCAACCGAATAAGATTTCCCGGTTCTCTCCATACCCTAAGCCTTCTCGAATCCGGATGTAATCCAAAGCGTGACTCATCCGTGAAGAGAACATTGGCCCAATGTTCATTCGACCACTGAACATGATCTTGAGCCCACAAATATTGTACCTCTCGATTTCCTCTCGTTAAGGTTGAGCTCTCCAGGGCGTCTGCTTCTTAAGTTGACCTCTCTTAATCTATTGCGAACAGTGTCAAGACTAACGGTTACATTATGTGTTTCCTGGAGAATTAAACTAAGCTCTGGTGCTGTAAGAGTCGGTCGGCGTCGATCATTTAATTGTAAAAAATGATCTTGCTGAGGGGTAGTAATGCGATGTCGCCCTGTGTGCCTTTCAGCAACATCACCACTTTTACGGTAGCGTGCACTTAATCGCGATATTACACTTTGCGTTGTATTTAATGCCCTAGCTACGTCGATTTGGCGCATTCCAGCTTCGAGCATACCCATGGCTTTTAGCATTTCGTCTCTGTTAAGATGTCTACGCTCCATAATGTCGTTTAATACTAAACAGAGTTATTTGAATGAATTCTGGCCAGTTCTCATAAAAACATAGCCAGTACAGGTTAAATTCGAACAATTGATGCTAGGTGCTTTTTATACATTTGAGAAAAAATGCACAAACACTTCTGCAAATATCCCAAATTTAGAAATAACTAGTGTGACTACTTCGTTTCAATCGAAGTAGGAAGAATCGGCTTACAAATATGTGGTTGTTTATTCAAAACATTTATTTTTAACTTTAATAAAATGATATCCCTAGATTTTTCCGGTGTGTGTATTTTAAATTGTATAATTCTTTGTCAATTCTTAGATGTCGTCTATCGAAATCTTCCCTGACTCTTTGGATAGACCACAGGGATAGTCTTTGTATCTCTTTGTCCACAGTAGATGTTAACGCCACTGGTGGCGAACAGATAACTATCATAAATTTTCCATACAACAAAAGCAAAGAAATTTAATCGATTAATCGAACAATTGTCGATAGCGAATGATATTGTTTTGTTTTGGTACGTATTCCAATTAACAATTATTATTATTCTTCGAATCAACGACCAGCGGCGAATAATAAAACAAGCAGGAAACGAAAGAAAAATTGTTGTGCGTTACGTCACTGCAGAAATGGGCTCCTTACATGCTTTATTCAGTGAAAATTACCAGTCCATGGTGTTACGCTTTTGATTTTCAAGTATTTCGAGTCGTCATGGGCGGTAACACCCCGACGCAAAGAAATCTGCTTTTAATTTTGTGACGAAGAATTTAAAAATTTCTTAGTCGGATAACTTTTAAGTAATTCTGTATATTTTTTAAATCTAAATGCAGAATACAGTCCAGTAGTTTTTGATTACCGGAACAAAATAAAATAATTCGACAAAAAATTTAACAAATCTACTACAATACACTAAAATACTTACTTTTAAACTTTGTATATGTTACAGTATAAGTTGGAAATCAGTGATTGTTAACTATTATTTGCTATTACTAGTAAAAGCGCTCACATTCACTGATTTGCTAAGACTACGCCAGTAAAAGTTAAACATCTATTTTTGAAACCAACTTTTACTAGCAAAATAAAACACTAATCACCACAATACACCAAAACACTTTTACTTTTACACTGGACGCGCGTTTCGCTAACCATGTTAGCATCATCAGCAGATGATTAAAAAATTTTCACATTCTTAAGTTTTTTTCAACTAATAGAATTATATCAATTCTCTCTGATTTAATATAGGATATAAGTTAGCATTTTCGGCAAATTTCTGAGAATTTTTTTTCTTTTAACTGATACAAAATGATAAAGTGGGACTAATTAGACAGCTATGTTGAAGTAACGTCAGACCATATCACAGCCACCTAGATTTGATCAAATAATAAAAATCTACTCAGATCAAATCATGTCAATGAAAATATCTAGGAAAATCTTTATTTGAGGTGTAGGCAACCTTAATAGTATTTGGAAGAGACATGAATTCTCCATTGAATACCGGAATAATATACTGGGTGTTCCATTTAAAATAAAAGAGTAATATGCTTTTAAAGGTGACCAATGTTCAATATTAATTTTGTCTCACCCTGTATAACTTTTGGATCAAGTTTTAATTTGATTTAAAGTACAATAGTTAATTTAACTACAAATTAGGCTACACCAGGTAAATTCCAATAATTTAGGTAGTTGTTATTGTAATTTAAAAATTGTTCTTTATTTCTAGAAAATGTTAAATATGTCAAAAACCTTACATCTTAGTCATATACTTCTCTTATAAAACTCACCTTTATTTTTCTCTCAGAATCCGAAAATCAATTAATATATAGGGTGTTCCGTTACAAAAAAACACAACTTTGATATGTAATGTATGTCCCCTTTTTTTGGGGATACCCTGTAGAACTATCTATATTTTTAAAAAGTGCTCGGAATTAACACCTACATATGCTCACAAAATTTTATTTCAATACAAACTGTCGTTTTCCTTGGAGCCTCCGCGGCGTATGAGAGGCGCCACCCTGTACATATAATGAGTAATATTAAAAAATACTGAAACTGGATTCCTATTCTTTCCGTTTAGAATCAATATTTATTTTATTTTTCAATTTGTTACTGTCAAAATTCTGTTCTAGAAAGATTAATAATATTCTTTATTCCATTAAATGCTAAATAATAACATACTTTTTTCAGAACTTTACAATACCAATCCAAGGAAAACTTAATTATTTTTCGATTATGTCGAAAAAAGAAAAAATTACGTTGTCCACGAAATGGAAACACGCACCTCCAGCACTTATTAACTATGTTTATCTAATGATGTAATATAGTTCCAACTCCACGAACAAGGAAAATTGACTAGTAATTTGTCTTTTAACGAAATGAACTAGTCCCGTAAGTTCGTTTTTAGAACATGCTGTGTGTTCTCTTGCAAAAATTAAATTTCACTTTTGCCATACCTACAAAACAAAAATAACAATGGCCGTAATTAAAAGAGTTGCAAATCACTATATCACGCCATAACAATATGGCAAATATCAGTGTAATCAGGATAATTTTATTATCCAATGACAAAAACGATAACATTAGTATGATTTTTAATATACAAGGCGTTCGACAAAATGTGCGGATAAATTTCAGAGGATGATTCCCCATCAAAAAATATCGAGTCCGGAGATGCATAGTTTTAAAGATTGTAATTTCACTACCATTATTTTTTTAATTTGATGTAGGTGGCACTGACTATCAATTTTATAAATTGTAATTTACTATTTTGTACTTCTTCTGCTGCATATCCACTATGTTCAAGATCACATTTGTCCACTTTTTTTATTTCGTATTGTATGGAGTATGGAGTAGACCTTCCATTGTTCTCAGTCCCATCCACTCTCTGACGTCATGACATCCTTTTCCTGCGGACTCCTCTCTTTCCCTCAATCTTTCTTTCAATCATCTGATACAATCTAAGTATCTTCAGCATCCGACGAAATAACTACATTTTAATGGTTTCAGCTTTCCTCATTGTGGTCACTTTTAGGGTCCAGAATTCCATTCCAGCATTTGACAATACGATAATTTTGGAAAGTAACCTTTTTTGTCTTTTAAAAATAATTTTCTACTTTTCTAGAACTGTTGATTATGTACTTTTTGAGTCGCACCTCAGATATGCCCTTCCATTCTTGGATACGTTCTGTGCGACTCAATTTGACCGCATTTTCAAGCTCCAGAAGAGAGCTGTTCGATATTCACTGAGACTAAACAGCAGAACTCATTTCCAGGACTTTTTTAAAAAATTAAAAATATTTACTCTTCCTTTCTTATTTATATTTGAATCTGTTTGCCTAATACGTAAGCATGTATCAGCTTCTCGAGAAAGGCCATCTCACACTTATCCACTCAGGAACGCGGAGCAAGATCTTTATCTACCTACCCCACGCTCAAAGTTAGTTAAAAGTTCAGTATTATACAACTCTATAACATAATCAAATCTATAACATAATTATCTTCATTTTGATAATCGAATTTGATCCTGTAAACACTGGTCTAATATTTGCTATTACTATATTTACTATAAACTTACTAAATATTTTTGAATCTTATTTTTATTTTTTTATTCTTTGACACTGTAAACATTTATAAATGTTTATTTTAAACAATAAGACTGACAATGTAATTTGTATACTTGTTTTGTATTCACTTTTGTTTGTTTACTTTACCTTTGTCTACAAATTTTAAAAAATTTTTGACAATAAAGGCATTTATTTATTTCAGCCCGAAAATGTAGCCGTTTTCAGTTCGAATGCAGATCGACAGGCGAATGCATCGCCATATATAATGCTTGTGATGGAATACCACAATGTGCCGATGGCAGTGATGAAGCTCATGAATTAGGTTGTCCTGCAGTTGAAGCTGTAGCTAGTAAGTATCTTATGTGTCTTAGCAAAGGTATATTCATATTATAAACATTATTTTAGGTGCTGCAGCTCAAACTTCTCCACCAGTAACAACCAAAAAAGCACCAGCCAGTGTGCAACCTCCACAACCAAATATACCACTATACGGAAGAGAAGGTGAACTGGTAAGACAAATTTATTTAATAATTTAAAGAAATTATATTTATGTTTTCAAAAAATATACAAAAACAAAGATATTGTTATACAAAAACAACTACTGGCGTTTCTTGTAGTTCACTCTCGGTCTTATATCCTCCGTCCATAGCTACTATAATGATTTCATAGCTTTTACAACCATTAAATTGGTTTAAAATAATATAATCTTCGGATAATTCTGGTAAGGTCTCAGTCCATTCCTTCTGACCTTTTATTCGATACTTAATATAAAAATACTCTCCAGGATTATGGTCGACGTCTGGGATCCATTTGATTAGAGTTTTAACAAAACAGTGCTCTTCGGTTTTTGGCTACAAAAAATTATGAAAAGTAATTAATATTGTTTTTGCTATTACTGTAGGTACCTAAAGTTTATAGCATTCAATGATTATAGTAGTTAAAAAATGATGATGATGATGATTACTAGGTAATAAAAAAAAACATTGGCAACAGGTTCCAGAGGTCTCACACCAGTAAGACTTTTTGATCAATATCTTTTAGATATCCTATCTATGGTTCTATATGAAATACACTGCAAATATACTTTTATGAGATCAAAATGCAAATTTTGCTGATAACATGCAGTAATATTAATAAAAATAAGCAAAGAAAATTTAGTTATGGCAATTATTATAAGGAAGAAAAATAAATAATTTCTAATTCTTTATGATATAATCTATACTAATATATAAAATCTTTAAGTGACTGACATACTGATTAATCACGATCCTGCTCAAACCACTTAACGTAAGAAGCTCAATTTTGGCATACAGGTTGATTCTAGGGTGTAGAGGTTCGAAAAATCTGGTTTTGAAAAAGTTTGTTTCGAAAAATCTGGTCTTTGATTAATCACGATCCTGCTTAAAGCGCTTGACGTAAAAAGCTGATTTTTGGAAAACAGATTGACTTTAGGGTGTAGAGGTTCGATAAGAAGGGATTTTTCGAAACTCGAATTCTAAGGGGGTGAAACTATCCCAAATAATGTAATACATTTTACATTTATGAAGAACATAATAATTAATGTGATTATACATATTATTGTGATTACATCGCTAACGTAGACAAAACGAAGGTCCTACAAATTGACTGTAAGTTATAAGAATCTTTATCTTTTTAATATTTTTTATAATTTGAATTTTCGTGCCTTATATTTTACAATAGACTCGAAATGTTAATATTTTTTGCAAATTCTTGTGAAAATGTAAAGTTTATGTTTTTGTTTTATATTTGAAAAAGTTGTATATTTTTAAGATGTTTCTTGTTGTTCCTATTATTAATATTATAGTATACATAATTATTTTTTGTACCTCTTGATGAATAATGCTTTTATTTCGTTTGTCATAATTGTTAATTAGAATCTTTAGATTAGTATAATTAGTCTTAAAATTAGTATCTTTTATCAGAATGTTAGTTAAAATTTGTACGGTCTGCAAAAGAAAACTGGAACAATCTAGGAATCTAAAGGCACCCTAATTTTTGACAGTACTTAAAATGCATTCAATTTGTCAAAATTAATGCTATTAGTTCCCTAGATTATCCCAGTTTTTTTTGCCTGCGACCGTACCTATTAAAGAGCAATACGTTTTCGTTTATTTGATTTTTTTGTTTTTATATCTGTTATGTCCAGAAATTATTGTTTATTTTACCGATGGAAATAAATGTATTTGATTTTAATAACGCTTATTAATTAAACATCCTTTTTACAAAATACACAATCCATAAGTAAACTGTCCTCGTCTAAAAGGCCAGTTGACGCAAGCGCGGTAATAAACTCTTATCAAACTTGTTACCGTTTTGCAGTACAGCGTTGACGCGTCTTGCTTTTGTTAGTTTGTCTATGATCAGGATCCTGCTCAAACCACTTAACGTAAGAAGCTCAATTTTGGCATACAGGTTGATTCTAGGGTGTAGAGGTTCGATAAGAAGGGATTTTTCGAAATTCCAGTTCCAAGAGGGTGAAACCACCCCTCAAATATTACAATATTTTCCGAAAAAACGCTTAAACACGTATATATTATTTTGTTTTTTTTTTACATATTTTAACATTTGTTTCGAAAAATCTGGTCTTTGATTAATCACGATCCTGCTTAAAGCGCTTGACGTAAAAAGCTGATTTTTGGAAAACAGATTGACTTTAGGGTGTAGAGGTTCGATAAGAAGGGATTTTTCGAAACTCGAATTCTAAGGGGGTGAAACTATCCCTCAAATATTAAAATATTTTATATTTAAAAACCGGTGAGTCTTTCGGAAAAACTCTTAAACACGTATATTTTATTTTGTTGTTTTACATATTTTAAGATTTTTTATAAATTTATACAGGGTGTTTCATAAAATATGACCATTGAGTAATCACGATTCTGCTTAAACTGCTTGACGTTTAACGCTTGCTGATTTTTGGCAAACGGATTGACTGTGGGGTGTAGAGGTTCGAGAAGGAGGGGTTTCTCGAATCTCAAATTCCAAGAGGGTGAAAACGCCCCTCAAATATTACAATATTTGTTATTTAAAAAAAGGTTAGTCTTTCGGGAAAACGCTTGGACAACGCTTTTTTACATATTTTGAATTTTTTTAAAAAATCATACAGGGTGTTCCAAAAAGCTTATTTTAAAACTTAAGCTTTTTTAAACTGCTTGACGTAAAAAGCTTATTTTTGGCAAACGGATTTTTCGAAAGTCAAATTCCAACGAGATGAAACTACCCCTCAAATATTACTATTACCAATAAGTTATATAATAATATCGCCATATTGTTTTTTCTCATGCTGACATAAATGTGAGAAAATTTTATCCAGTTTGTATGTTAATGGAAATTCTTGCTTTGCTTTATCATCACCATTACAAATGATTAATTCGACGCGAACGAAGTCGCTGGTACACGCTAGTAAATAATAAATACCTCATTTATGTTTTCTGATGGTAAAGTAGTTGACTTGGGTGTCAGTATTTTATCATCCGTTTCATTCAAAACGTAGAAATCATCATCAAACATGTCTATTTTCATAGTCGTTTGTGGAACGTATGGGTATCTTGGTTTGGAGCATTCCTTCTCGAAAAAGTCGTTTTTATTTGTGATGTTGTAATTGATTTTGTATTTAAACGAAGGCATAGATGGTGGATAGGGTTGATGGTATTCCAATTCCACAAAAAGAGTATTACTATAAAAGAAATTAATTAAACATATAAAAATATTTCTATTGTGTGATGGAAAAAAATGTTTTAAATCTATAAATTAAACATAACAGATTCAAGGATGAAAGTAGAAAAATACAAGGCTAAACGTAGAACCTATATATTTTTGGAATCGTTATGCATGTGTAGGTGGATTGCGGTAAATATATTATTATTGAGAAAATTAATTTCGAATGTAAATTAATGTTATATGTGGGATTCTGTTAAGATATCAATGAGTTAAGTATCGAAAAAATTAAATAATCCTACTTACTATCAGACCATCAGTTGCTCTTAAATTGAAATGTAAATCCCTAGATATTAATTTAGTAAATATATCAAAAATATTCTTTAAATAATTAAAGTTAATAAATATTTGATCTTTTACTATTAATTTTTAGGTTTTGTTATATTATTATTTTTTCGGTATATATTTAGACAGGGTGGTCCGAACTGTATTCAATAAACTTTGGCAGCATATTCTGCAGATGAAAATAAGTAAAAAAGTTTGTATAAATGTATATCTTAAAATGCTTAGTTTCGGAGATACAGGGTGTAGAAGTTTCATTTTTATTTTTTGTTTTTTCCAAATAATTTATAAAGTAACGTCAATATTTGGATGAAAAATGGTGTCTGGGAGTTTTGTGACATGAGAAATTTAATTTTGATGTCAATATGACTCCTACTTGTATGTAGAGGGCGCCACCTAATACCTGTCATCATTGACATAAATTAAACACGTTGACTAATTAGTTATTAAATTGAAATCACACATTTGAAATATTTTTGTGCCAAAAGTTCAACAAAAACTTTTTTATCATCATTTTTTCAAAGACAAATTTATGATTAATTTAAAAAAAATAAAAAGTTCCCAAATTTACTATTTCAGTCAAATAACTATCTACTCAACATGTTTATTTTTTGTTAATAATGATATGTATTGACTATTTTCAGTCTAAATATGTCGAGAACGGTTGCTCGTAGCCATTTTTATCCAAATATCACGCAAATGTATATTTTTCACCCAGTAGTTTTATACAGTTACGGACAAAAAGTTATTACTCTTAAAAACAGTTAAAACGCATGTAGGTGGCGCCCTCTGCAAATAGGAGTCATATTGACATCAAAATCAAATTTCTCATATCAAAAAACTCCCAGACACAAAAAATCGAAATAAAAATGAAACTTCTACACCCTGTATCTTCGAAACTAAGCATTTTAGGACATACATTTATACGAACTTTTTTACTTATTTTTATCTGTCGAAGTTTCCGGAATACAGTTCAGACCACCCTGTATATAATAATAATAATAATAATCGTCTTTATTGAAGAAAAAGATGTGTAACATTACATATATTACACATCATGTAACAAGGGTGGTGAAATTTAACAAAAAATGTTATTCTTATATTTAACCACCCATAGCTGCACAGTTGTGTTGACAGCATTAAGATACAATAAAACATGAAATACACACAAAAAAGATAAAATATTACTATTTTAAATATGATATTTTTTTAATAATAGAGTATGTTTTTTCTTGGTTGCAGAAAATTTATTCTAAACTTACTGTTCTCCTTCTCCAGCACAATTAACAGCAGCTATTTCAATTTGATACTTCTGGCCCTCTTTTAACCCCGTTATTTTGGCCTGGGTGTTATCGGCCCCCTGTATAAATTCATGCACGGTGGTTTTTTCGTTTATGCCATAATCGATGGCTTCGCTGCAGTATAAGTTGTAGCCCAATAAGATTCCGTTGGGGTGAGACGGTTTGCTCCATTGTAGAAGAGCGGATTTTGATCCAAGTTGGTTCTGTTCGAACAAATAGGGCATTCCGGGTTCTGAAAATGGAAACCAAAGCTGTAGAAAGATAATATTGCAAATTTGAGTAGATTTCTAACTATACCGGAATAATGAGACAAGAAAATCAGCAGAAAGAAGAACTTTGAATGTATTTGAAAGACAAGAATAATGAATGGGCTCTTTCACAAAAAATAAAATACCCAATTCAAGGACAAAATCTGAAATAGAAGACTATTTTCAGTATATTTATCCAAAAAAAAAATAGTTCCATGACATTGAATATTTTTTTATAGGCCCTCAAAATTGCTTTAATTTGAAATAATTTTAAAGTGCCAATTGATGAGGTATGAAAAATACGCCCAATCGCATTGCAGAACCGTGCTCGTGCGCCGGCCAACAACTGGCAACATTGCGATTTGATTTGACCAGGACCACCTCAACTCAAGGCTAATCAACATGATATGGGCAGGGCAAATATGGCGGCGAAGGCAGCGCATTATTAAATTGTTTACCTTTAACCTGAAAAGCCGGTAGTGGTTTCTCGTTCCGATTGCATACAAGAAATAATTAATTATCTCTAGTTTGTTGTGCTTCTGCAACACGTTTGTTTAGTTCTTAGTGTTCAGTGCATGGTGTGACCAGAAAATTGTGATAAAATAACAGTGTAATAAAAATCCAAACCAAACATTCCACATATGGAACTTCAAATTTTTATGCTTGTCGTACTCTATTATTAATTATTTTAAGGTAAGAACTAGAAGTATTTATCATGATATTACACCTAAATGAGTAAAAAGCCTTCGCCGCCAGTCTGCATAGTACTTTATAATGGTTACTTACAATAATCAAAAGATAGGTATTAAAGGGTAGGTATTAAAGAGAAAGAGTAAAGAAAACTAAGCTAAGCGTAAGTTTTACTTACGAACCCCCAAAAAGGTATTTAGTTTTTTTTTCTATATAAAATCTTGAAACACATATTATATTCTTAATTTATCCTCACCTATTATAGTTTAAATTTATTCCCATTTGTGTAATGCTGCAAAACATGGAAACATTATTCCATATTTTTTGACCCAAGCCAGTGTGGTTTACAATTCCAAGAGCATTTACCAAGGCTTTTACTAAGACCAGTAAGTGTCCATAATAGTATATATTTATCAAACGTTCAGTAAATTCTAAACTATGGTAGGTAAGTGTTTGCAATTGAATATTTAGTTTATATCGCTATTTTCTGTCATATGTTTCTGGTTATTTCTTTTTCCGATGATTTTGAACACCCCTATATGCTACCTCAAGTTTGAATATTTTAACACTACCTATTTTCTGAGAAAGCAGACCTTTTTATAAAAAGTAACTAACTGATGTTTTCATAAAAGTAATAATACAAAAAATGCCATACTTATGTGGAGAACTTTACACTCCCTGTATATTAAAAAATTAGTGAAATATTACGTAATCTAACCCGACATTTGTTTGAAAAATGTCTATTTGGAAATAAAACAGATTTTAAAATACGCGCCAAATAAAGAACTTCTATCTCCGCCATATTGGAAAAGGTTGAATAGCCTTGTGTGGAGGTGGTGGTGGGTCAGCATGGTGGCCCGGCCGCGGCCGTGTTGCCGCTTTTCAACATGCCAGGTGTGACGTATTAAAAATAAAGTGCGGATTTTTATTCCAGGCTTTTTTGTTTTTATTTATTTTCTTAAGAACGGCAGAAAATTCTAGAATTAATTGCTTTATTCAATTATGCTAATTCCAAAATATAGTGAAAGAGCTCATTGTTTGTAAAAAAAGAGTATTATAGATAAAAAAAAAACAAACGTTCACATCAGGAGCATGATTACATAGCAGCAGCAACTCCTAAATTCTTAAAATCTAGTAAATGTAATCCGTTAACGGAATATGTATACTATTAAAGCTAAATCATTACTATTTCTTTATTGTGAGGTCTGGTCTATTTTTTTAAATATTGGCACATCTATTGATATAGTCTGTGAAACGAATAACTTTGAATTTGACAGTTCCCGCGGGCTTTTCTAGTGTTAATTTTATTAGGTTAGCTACTTGCGGCCATGCTGACGCAATGCCGTCTCTAATAGAACAGCCTCGGAACGAGATTTATGACGTCACGCCACACAGTGCTTCGTCCCATGGACAAAAATCGAAAAAAAAGTTAAAATTTACTAATATCTGAATATGTAATTTTATACTTATAGCAATGTTCAACCATCCTGTATATTATTTTTCATAAACAGCGTTTTTTGTTAGCAAATATTTTCACTAAAAATAAATTTTGCGATCATTATCTTATATCAGGGAAAAGAATAACATTCATAGTAGTTCTGTATATTATGGAGTTAAACGGTACGTACTTAATTGAAAGTCACTATGGATATTGTTAAACAAGGTATGTACTTTAAATGTATTTCTAAACAAGTTCGTTATTGTTTAGTTTTTATTTATTTTTTAAGATGATTCTTAAATGGGTATAAAAACTTTACGTTTTCAAACTTCAAAAAGGCATTAAAAAACATATCAAAACATATCGTATTTATTGAATATTTTTGTTTGCCATATCCATACACTTTTAATTTTTGCATAGTTCACCTGCGTCTGCTTGCGACGAACTTTATTTTATAATACTTTTCAGATGGAGTAAAATTGATAAGCAATGCCGATCTGGTTAATACTTGGCTTGATCATAAGGACAAGAACTCAAAATTATTTATATTTCAAAAATGTGTTCTTTATTAGATATTGATGAACCGTCCAGTCCAATGAGATAACCACTTGTGCCTGAGCCCACTATGTTGGAGCAGAAACGTGGCATAAAAAATGTTCCCATCTTTCAATTTATTATAAAACCTCATACCCAAGAAAACGAAAAAATAATATATGGATATGGTCTATTAAAGAGGTAACTATTAACATCCGAACCCCTCATACCAACAAAAAGAACAGTAACAACGCGAAAAAGTAACATATTAGAAAATGATGTACAGAAATATCTTATATGTGAGGATATTTCATCTACCTGTGATTTGGATAGTATAAATTTGGAAGATTCTGTCAGCAATGATTCTTTTGAATCAGAGTAGTTACGATCTATGCATTTTGTTGTCCTAAAGTAACTTTATAGTATCTTAAGTTTTTTTTTAAATTAAATATAGCATTAATGTTTCTTTTTCATTAAAGAAAAACATTTTTATCTTATATTAGGTATATATTGTAGGAATCATGTTCTAATGTTATTCCAATTCTTTTTTATCACAGGAATTTATTTAATACTTACACCGTTTTCATACTATAAATTATTATTTCCTTAGATGGAACAGAGCTCCAACATTTTTATTATTTATAAGATTTTTTTTCATAAACGTGGGACTAAGCACATCATCATTTAGTACAATGAGAGTACTCATCATTTGTGTCAAATAAACCTAGTTTGAATAAATTGCCTACAATAAAAGAGAAGTTTTGCATTTTTGTCCTCTAGAGCCATATGTTCGAAGCACTGTGCGCCAGTTAGATACTACGGATTAATAAATATGTATTAATAAATAAATATATATGTCCGAAATGCGGTAAAACCTAGAATAAGCGCGGTAAACCTAGGATTTACCAAAAGCATTAACTAATTAGGTTAGCCTGGTTATTTAGAGGGTGTTAATGCATTGGTTAGCCTGGTTATTTGGAGGGTCTTAATGCATTGGTTGGCCTGGTTATTTGGGGAGTAATGCATTGGTTAGATAGTTATTTGGTGGGGTTGGTTGGTTTTTACTACCACTTGTTTTTGGTAAATCCTAGGTTTTACCGTATTTCGAGCATTTACAGTAACATATATATTTAGAATATTTTATATGTAATTTTTTGGATTATATTCGACACTATTTTTTTTCATATGACACAACACTGATGAAGGCTATAATGTTAGCCGAAACCAAAAATACGAGAAATAATTATGTTTTCCATGTATTCTACAACATATTTATTAATCCGTAGTATCTAACTAGCTTGACGTCATAAATCTCGCTCCGAGGCTGTTCTATTAGAGACGGCATTGGTTTGTTATTTACAAATGTCAAGAGCTGATGACATTTTACCTTTGACAATTATGTCATTTCGTGTTGATTTTTGCAAAAAGAGGAAGAACTGTCACTTGTTTTATTATTTTCCTTTTCTATTTCACGAAAGTAAAAAGAGTTACCTATCTGATTCGTTCAGGCACTCAATTTAATTTAAAGAATATCAGTAACTTTTTTGATAGAGGGATTTTATATTTGCCATGTTGGTAAAAAATAACGGTCGAAATTCAAAGTTATTCATTTTATAGACTATAGTTGATTACCTGTTTGAGGAGCGTCGAAGCTAACAGCTGCGCTTCTTGGACCCACATACTTGTCATTTCTTACTGACACTGTTATGAAATTTTTGGAATAAGGAAAAAATTGAACTGCCGTCTTTGTCACATCGGGAGCAACCGCATAAACCTGACTTAAGCCGTGGTTCCATATACGGACGATGTAACCCCTGAAAAATCCAGAAATTATTTTAAACTGCAATAAAAACTATAATTGAATTGAAAGAGAGGTACTAACCTGAAAGTGCCTCGAACTGATTCAGGCGATACAGCTTCCCATTTAATGATGACATCTTTGTCGTCAAAATTTAATAGTGTCAGATTTTCTGGAGCCTGTAATGGTATCAATTCACCTGAAAGAAAAGGTACTTTTTATACTGTAATGAACAGAATTTAATGGGCATGTAGATCCAAATTACTGATTTTATACTTTATTTGTTATATTTTTCTCAAAATATTTAATTAAGTATCAGATATAAAATGGGTATTTCACATTTTTATAAAATTCTTCGTTGTTTATGATCGTGAAAATCTTCCTCTATTTTTAAGAACGACCTATTAACAGTTTAACAGATTGAGAATTTTTAACTATGTTTGAAAAGCGTACAAAACATCTTGAGCCAAATCGAGATCGGTTCAACACAGTTTTTTACTTATTACTTATTCTATTCAAATATGCCATGAACATGCATTTTATGAAGTATTTGTACTAGTGGAAAAACTGTTTGCTTCCAATTAGCTTTTTAGCAAACTGCGTGCTATTATTAAGTAGTAGGTATTTTTAGTAGTTTAAAATTATAAACGCACTAAGCTAATAAGTAATTTATTAATAAAAAGAATATTTAACATTCAAGGTCACTAACTACTGATAAATGCTAGTAAAAATAGTTTTGTTTAACTAGTTCGCCCAATAATTAAATTAATGCTATATTGATGATAATACACGATTTTATATTAATCCCGGTATATTAAGTTAATTTAATATATACAGGGTGTTTCAAAACAAATGCGAAAAACTTCAGGGGGTGATTCCTTGTTCAAAATAAAGGGTAGTTTGCTTCATAAACGTTGGGTCAAAAGTCAACCATTAGGGAGATATTGCGGTACAAAGATGGCGGAAAAATAATGTTTTTATTTTTTTATCTTTGAAAACGAAAGAGATAGACTAATAAAAATTTTATGGAAGCATTACTGTTATGAAAACACACACTTTTTGGTAATTTTTTCACTTTTTTAAAATGAGTGGAAGGAGTTGAAATAAACTACCCCTATCATTCTTGTTAACGAAATTTAAAGAAAAATCTTATCAAACACATACAAAAAATTAATTTGGATAGTTTAGTTTGTTTAGAAACTTTTTTATCTCTTGTATTTTTTTGATAAAACTCACCGATTTGAAATTAAAAAATAAAATGTAAAGCATTACATGCCAGGACAAAAAACATTTTCTGATAAAGAATCTAGTGGGCTGCTGTAATTTTTTTAGGAAAAAATCTAGTCGGTTGCTGTTACTTCTTAGGATGTTCCTAATATTATTTTATTTGACATTACTTTACTGCAATACGTTATTATCTAGATGATTATTATTATCGTTATTATCAGTAGATTCTTAATCTAAAAATGTTTTTTGTCCTGACATGTAATGCTTTACATTTTATTTTTTAATTTCAAATCGGTGAGTTTTATCAAAAAAAACACAAGAGATAAAAAGTTTCTAAACAAACTAAACTATCCAAATTAATTTTTGTATGTATTGATAAGATTTTTCTTTAAATTTCGTTAACAAGAATAATAAGGGGTAGTTTATTCAAACCCCTTCCATTTTTTTAAAAACTTAAAAACTTACCAGAAAGTGTGTTTTGATAACAGTAATGCTTCCATAAAATTTCATTAGTCTATCTCTTTTCGTTTTCATGATAAAAAATAAAAACATTATTTTTCCGCCATCTTTGTATCGCGATATCTCCCTAATGGTTGACTTTTGACCTAACGTTTATAAAGCAAACTACCCTTTATTTTGAACAAGGAATCACCCATAACGTTTTTCGACCTAAATACAAAATATTCCCATGGTGCCTGTCTGTCTGTCTATCTGTCTGTCTGTCCGTTTTAACACGATAACTCAAAAACCGCTGAACCGATTTTAACCAAATTTGGCCCAAAAATATTGTGGCACCCGAGAATCTGGCTGTTAGTTTTTGGTGGGGGTGGGGGGTTGGTAAGGGGGTATGGGAGGGGGTTAAAAATTTAAAAAAATCGTAACTCCAAAATTACAGTAGCTAGCGAAACGCGGTTTTCAAATTACGATTAGGAATAATATTTGCAACAAAATTTGTAATAACATCAAAATCACTCAAATTCGCAGTTTTCGAGATATTGACATATTTTAGTATGGGCGGCTATACGTGCCTCCCGGCGCCAATTTATTTATTTTTTCAGAGAGAAAAAAACGAGATTTGGTATGTTAGTACTTAAATGAACATATAAACCGAAAATGACCACAATTTTTTACTTTGAAATCAAAAGTATTTTCCATCCTCAATATTTTTGTATAATCTACAAAAATACTCTCTTAGAAAATGATATTCTAAATAGAATGCGATATATCATATATGTTAACTTTTGACATTAGCGCTTTCAAAATAGAGTCAGATATTTCAATCTAGCTGTGTTAAAACCACTAATTTTTAATCAAGGGAGCTTTGGAAAAATATATTTGATTGTCTTATGTTTTTTGTGACTTGTTCTAGCCGTTTGAAAGATGCCTATCGTATTTTTAATCATAACTCAATTTTTTCAATGGGAACGAGGCTCATTAGCATATTTGCAAAACCATTTTTTTTACAAATAATTTAGTACCACATACTATTTCGAGTCAAATTGTCATTATGAACACAGTCATTGCGTGTCATTGCATTTTAGATTGAAATTTAAAACACTATTTTTTACTTTGAATAAGAAGACTAAGGAAGGAGCATATCAAAAATCTTAGGTATACCGCGATGGGCCTCAAATATGGCCGACTTAAATTCCGGTTTATCAGTGTCGTTCTAATTTTATTTAAAAAATGTAAAACTATGATGTAGGGTAGACGTGGGGTAGACTCAATAATTTGTTGTTTTATTTTACGTTGTGAATAAATGTTGGTAGTTATTAAAAATGTTATAAAAATATATAATTCTAACAAAAATAGATAAGTTATAATAAGTATTTATTAACCAAACATCCGATACGCTACTGAAGCAGGTAAGTCAAATTAACGTATCTAAATTCTTTGACATCTGATCTTTGAGAAGTAATAAATAAAAGCTAAAATGCAAGAAAAATATATAATTTAGTTAATTTAAGTGAATTTCATAAATGATCGGTTTACTACACGTATGTATATTATATAGTCACTTACTAGCGAAAATTTGTTCCATTATTTCACTCAATTTTTGCCGAGATCTACCGCACGCTACACAACCAACTATTTTAGAGTCTTTTTCGATAAATCGCGATAGTGTCACTGTTAATTTAAGTTCTTCCACAATTTCCATCTAGATTTACTACCTTTATACAACTATCAGTAGTAGAATAAATAATAAATAACATAAAATAAGCTCCGTATAGACTGACAAATCCACAAATTTTCAAATCAAATTCAAATGTGTCAAATGAATCGTCAAACAGAACTGTCAAGGATCCCCACCCTAGAGTGCTTTTTCCGCCCACCATGCATGAATACATGGATAGCATTATGCTCCTTCCTTAGTCTTCTTATTCAAAGATTTTATATAAGCGAAAGTATCAAAAGTTGGCATATGATATGTCATTCTATTCAGAAAATGTCATTTTCTATCAAATAAAGTAAAAACTAACGAGGGTACCGTTTAAAAATCAAAAGTTGTAGTCATTTAGGGGCGGATCCAAGATTCGAGAAAGGGGGGGCTAGACTCAAAACTTTACTCAAAGCAGGGGCGGATACAGGAATTTATTTTAGGAGGGGCCCAAATAAAAAATATATATGTATAATGTAGAATATGCTTTTAGGACGCCCTTTTTGATCCCAAAAGCGTAATATTTAACCCAATTTATATATTTTAGGGGGACTGGGAGTCATAGCCCCCCTACCTTCTGTATCCGCCACTGACTTAATCTCGTTTTTTTTGTCTGAAAAAATAAAAAAGTTATAGGGGGTGAGCTATATACGTTATAAAACACCCGGTAGACTGGTACTGTTTTTATACAGTCTAACTTTTATTTAAAAAAATCCAAATTTGATTGATTTGGCACAAAAAACAATGTAATTTCAAAAATTATTTGTGTAAAAAAAATGTCCATAACTTAAAACTATATAAAAATAAAAGTAATACGCATCTCAGCATTTGAGAGGCAAGATCGGCCAAACTTTTAAACCAGGCTTAGCTTAAGCCGAGCTGGAATGGTGCAATCGATATTTCTAAATGTAAATTCATCATTTTAATCAGGAGAACATAATGCGTGAGGAGCGTCTGGAACTTAATCTTTGGTACGACCACGCACGAGATTTTTCCTTCAAGTCGCGGTTTGATTACGACGACCGCTCCATCTTTCTGTCTCCCTATCGCTTAGTGCCCACGATTGTGCTACAAATTATTACTAAATTTTACACCGGCATCGACTTTGCCGCGGGGAAAAAACGACTGTCGGGTTTTTAAAGTTTAAAATCGGACTCAGCTGATCGAAAAATCAATAAGTTTAAAACGAAAATTCAAATTTTCGATCGGGAGAACAGAATCTCGCGCAGATGTAGCTTAAGTTAAGTAAATGCCGCGACGCGCCGCGCCATGATTTTAAAATCTGTTACGGTGCTGCCTACAGGGTTGGGTTCTTATAAATAATTCCTTGCTATTGTAAATGTAATGTTACGTTTTTCGTCGGTTCCGTGTGGATAGAAAGTCACATTTTCTACCTAGTCACCAAGGAATGGTCCCCAAGTAAGCCGACTTATCTCAATCTATGGAAGACCCTGATTGAACTGAGAGAAGCCCTGCTAAACAACAATATTGCACGATTAGCCATTCCGAAGCTGGCGTGTGGACTCGATGGTTTGAGTTGGCGTACAATCCGGAACATGATTGAAGTCAGGTGGATGACACTTCTTATGGGAGAACTGGAAATGGTTGAAAACTTCACTACAAGCGATTTTCTAGGAATCTTCCTTACCGATAAATTATTGACAAGAGTGACAGATAAAACCTTGACATTCTTTCAGTATAACTGTTCATCTCTTTTTCTTTCTAAAGTGTGCGTTGAAAGGAGACAAAAACAATATTTTGCAACCCATAATTTGTTATTCGAACACCACTTTTCTCCTTGTCGGGTCGTTGACGTTTACTTGTCGCCATTTTATTTCTTTTGTTTACACGCTGCAGTTTGCTTTGTAAATTGAATACATAAATTATTTAGGCAAATATAGGTTTTTGATAAAACTCCTTGGACTAACGTGTAGGTAAGTGTTGATAAATAAGTTTTTTTCATCTTAACATGCTCATTGTCATTCTCCTGATTTAGGTGACAGAAAAGGATCATCAAATCAAATTGAATTTTATATTTTTTCATCCCAGGACCGATAATAAAATATATATTTTATGGATACCTTCCTAAATATCAACGAGATGAGCCATCGGAAGAAAGGGACCATAGTACAAAACAGAAGGGTGATCTTTTTTCTTTCCACTTAGGATATTGAAATTATTATATACTGTAGTCGTCGTGTTGGCATTATGCTCTGAGAAATATAGATAAACAAAGAACAACAGATATAAAGCATCCCAGAGGAAAAGAGGCAATACCTGTACTCTCTCTCTGATATTTGTGAAAGTTACGGCAAAGTATTGTTGTAAATGTCATCTTTTAATCGACCTGAAAACTTCGAGCAAAAAGATGACACTTTCAACAATACCCTGACAGATATCAGAGACGATACAGGTTCTTCCTCTCTTTTCCCCTGGAATACTTTTTAATTTATTATTCTTTGTTTATCTAGATTTCTAAGAGCACTATGAACGAACTCAGCTTGTATGTTTGAAATAATCGTCCAGCTGGCTTAAAAATGATGATCGATGACATTTCCTCTATAATTCATAGATGGCTTCATTTCTAAGCCATCTATGACGCCATTTTTTCAGTTTTGTTATAATTAATTTTGTCTCTTGATCTACTTGTAACATTATTCTTTTAATTTTATTAATTTATTTTGTTGAAATTAATTTCTGTTGTATATTTGATAATGATATTAAACATATTTTTAAAAAATGGTGTATTTTTTGTGTTTTTATGTATGTCATAATTAAAAATAAATGAAGAATTAAAATTTTTTATTTTTTAAAGTTCCCGCCATGCGTTACAATCTAGTCCGTAGTTCCTACAAGCGATATTGGGGGCGCCAGTAGCAGTAGACTTGTCAACAGTGTCAAATTTAAACGTCAATTTCACTTTCCAATATTTAGCAAGGCGCTCGCACTTCTCCTTGTGTATGTGTTTTGTGATTGAAGTCTTGTTCAGATTTACGAGAATCGAGATCCTCGTTTGCTGCTACAACCCAAAGCTGAGATCGGGAGAGAAAACTGTAGACTGCTATTTCTACCAGACTTCTCAATGTACCAGGGGCCAGCTTTGCAAATACCTTCATTCACCGTGTACATCTCGGGACGAGCATGTACCTAAGAAGGGGGCAGTGTTGCGGACCCGTGTGGACTCGACCTAACCTAACTATATGTCCCGCCCTCAGATGACCTTAACATCGCATTAAGGAATAGACACCGTAATAATTTATTCGAAGTTTCGAGAAGAATCGAGTCCCACTGGAATGGAGTAGTACATACGAGAACATTCGAAACCTTCTCTATGCACCTAACGATCTATGGACTATTCTAGATTTCTTAGCTGTAGGTATAAAAGCCGGCGGCTGTGGCCTAGAGAGGGCCAGGGCCAGTCAGCTGAGATATACGACCTTGAACGATCTGTTTTTGGGGTAGTAATTTCCTGGGGCGCTAGATGGCGTATTTTTATTTTAATTTTTCTAGTTGCCTAACAATTGCGTACAAAATTGTTTTTATAGTTGCCTAAATAGGCCTATTAATTATGTTCTGTCATTGTTCTGTATGTCAAATCAGTTTTCCGTTTCCGGCTTCCTCCTTCTTCTTCAGTTGTGTTTTGCAATTGAACGGAGATGTGCGTTTCGCTGTTTGCTGGTTGTTTGGCTGTGTTTTTTGCAATCTTCATTTTAAAATCGTGATTTTGTATTTTTGAATTTTTTTGAACTTTGTTTTGTGTTTGATTTTTAAGATCTCTATTAAAGGTAAGGTTTAAGTTAAAGGTTTTTGATTTATCTAACAATTTTATTTAATAATCCGAGAAAGCGAGGTGAGGTAACCTAACCAAGTCCAAATGTTCGTGAATTTTATTTTTTAACAATGTAATATTTACAACGCCATATATTTTTACAAAAAAAATTGATCAACTCCATATTTTTGTACATAAACTTCACAATATGATATTACACAATTGTTCAAGTCCATATGTAAAAAATACACGTAAATAAAACATTGTTTCTAATGGACGTCACTTTCTCTTGTATTCCAACGATATTTGTTGTGTTCTTAAATCTGGTACTATAATAAATATTATACTTTTTAATCTGTTGTTTTATTTGTTTGTAAAATGTTTTATGGTATAATTTTCTGTAAATTAAAATAAATTATTTATTGTAGGTTTTTATGCACATATATTAATGATATAAGCAAACCATTTAACACTTTACAATAGTTTAACCTGGTTTAACCTTTATATATAAATCCTTGTTTTTTACCATTTGACTTGTTTGCCAACTTGGGACCAATCAGATGACTACACATTATTTTGTAGAAACCTGATTGGCTCTAACTGGCGAACAAGTCATACGTCTTGCTTAAAAATAAATTGGATCTATTTAAATTTGCCGCCACATTTGTTACTTTCCTGGGTGGCTAGATGGCGCCACTTCAATATACAGATTACAGATTTCTTTACAAATTTGAAACCGTTTTCAAACTAAAAAATGCATGGGAGTTAGCGTTCTTCTTTAGTGTGTTCTGTGGAGAGGGCAGTCATAAATATACGAGTGTAGTTGACGCGCCTGACACGAATTGTTACGTTTTTCGTCCGTCCCGTGTTTCAATAATTATGATCTTCAAACATCCTCCACACTTAAATAATTTTATTTTGTTTACGTTTATTGCCATCTGGCATATGTCTCTAACTAAATCATAAAAATAATATTTTTACTATAATTATCCCAATTTAGGATAAAACGCGACTTAGACGCCATATTATTATAGTTTTGTATTTCTGTGAATTAGGATTTTTAACAACGTTGCAGTTTGTACTAAATTAGGCTGCTAGCGAACGTCGGTTTCGACCCGAAAATTATTCTCCAAACTAGTGCAGACTATAGTGTTGGCACGAAGTTGTGCCGACGTTGCGCCCCGACGTTTGGTCGCGTGACACAGCGTTGTCCTGACGTCCAAACGCTGCTTGGTGTGTTGTGACAATTTCAAATGTTTAATTAGGGAGTTGTTGGGTACAATAACATTCAATAACTCAACTTTCCCGGATATTCAACTCTCCCGAAAAACATTTTATAGCTTCATAGTTTCTCACACTTGAATTGACATTTGATCAAAAGCAAAAATTGATTCAAGCATTCCAACGAAACCAGTGAGTAAGCAAAGTGCTCTTTACATAATCAAAAAATTAAATAGACATACTATGAGTGGATAAAATATAACTTGCAATATTAATGTATACTTTTTTTAATCAACTGGTGATTAAATGTTTTATGACCATCTAAAATTATAATTATGTACCTTTAAAAATTTCGTTATAGCCGAAATAGCCCCAATTATGACCCACTAGCAAAACCGGTGATTAAAATTATGCTCGCTACTGTAGTTGAATTCATCTATTTTTTTTTAACTGGAATAATAAATTATAAAACAAGTTAGACCTTCTAGAGATATCAAAATATTTACTTTTTTATTTTTATTTTTAGAATTTTCTTATATTATACTTTCTAACACTTTTAGAATAATTAAATAATAAATTTTTCGTATACTGGCTATTTAAAATTTAAACCCCTGTATTTGTATATACTAGTTTTGTACGATATTCTCCGATGGTGGCAGCACCGGCGGAAAATGCACCAAGCCTATACTTAAGAAGAAATGGTAGTACTAATCGAAGTTTTTTCGAAACTACGTATTACGAAAATTACTTTAAACATTTGCATATTGTCGTAGAAAATATAAATTTTTAAAACTTACCCATCCTTGACAATAAATATATTTTAAAGTAAACTTTATGCTGTTTGAATCGTTACTGTTGATTTAGCAGATAAACACTAAAAGCTTTTATTAAAGCTCCCTTAAATATTTTCAATCATTTTATTATTGTGTTGTTAATATAATAGAAGAAATAATTACAGCTGGGGGTTGGAACCTTTTGGTGTTACACAGCAAAATAAAACACTAAATCAGTACAATACAACAAAAACACTTTTAATTTTACACTGGACCACGTTTCGCTAACCATGTCTGCCATCAGCAGATGATCAAGACTGAGTCTTGAGGTATATTTATTTATATATCTGTACTAACTATATTTTTTTCTATAATACATAATTTTAGATATAACTATTTCCAGCAAAAAAAAATCTTGAAAATAGTTAACTTTGGAAGCGCAAACAAAACATAATTTTACTCATCAGTAGATCTGATATTGCCTATTACACCAGATATGGTATCGCTCCGCCAGCAGTTTTTAAAGGTTAGGTCATTGTCTACCCATATGTTACATCCAAATAGATAATACTTGGCTATATTTTCGAATTTCGCGTATATATATTTATATCTCTCTCTGCAATATAATGGGCCGCTCCATTAATATTTATCTGTTATTTTAACATTTACGCCAAAAAAATTCATTTGATTTTAATAACCCCCTAAGCGTTTCCCTGCAAAAGGAAAATTCGATTCTTCCTGCAATTTTTGCAAAAGCTTTCTAATTGTGGGGACGAGTTTGAATTCGAGATAAAATCTATTTATCAAATTCCTGACCACTTCGAAAAAGTCGTTGAGCTTTTCGACAGCAGTCTCACGTGGTCGTTTCTTTCCAGAGAGGATATCATTTTATCGGGGTTAGTTTTCAGCCTTTTTTTTATCTTCTGTGTGAATTTTTTTATAGCCGATACGCTAACTCCGGTATAAAGAAATATCCGCTCAAGTTTACGTTTAAGCGGCAACTCAAGCGAACTCTCTGTAGCTTCTTCATCGCAAACCCTATTATGAACACAAGGAAATACACCAAATGAGATTTCATCCACGTTATTATTAACTTACCTATATAAATTAGCTATTATTTCTCTTGTCTGACTATGTAGCGTCTTACCCTTAACAAATTTATTCGTTTTAAAACACAAATATACGATCAAACTTGATATTAATAATTAAAAACTACGAACGAAAAACATTATAACAAGATAACAAAACAATAAAACACAACTTAACTATCAAATATACTAAAAATATAGGAATAAAGTTTAGGATAACCGGTATAAAATAATGAAATAAAGTAATAATGATCAAAAAAATGACACCGCCACTGGATATTTCAATAGTATTCAATATTCCTACTCTTTTCAGAAGAGACCGTGAAGTTGGGGATAAAGCAAGCGAATAGGAAAGGCGTAAAAGCCATGGCAACCGCGTGGTAACAAATCCTGTGACGTACTCTGGCCAATCATGTTCGAGGAATAGGCGGCCATGCGCGGCGATGCCGGTTTGCCAATGATATCGTTGAAAAATCGTCAACTTTCATAATAAGCAGATTATACAGAATGAAAGAAATAAGTTATTAAACAAAACATATTGAACAATATGAACTACGTTAAAATTCCTTAATAATATACGTCAGAATATATGCTAAACACATTATATATAATAAAAATATATTAAATTTATAGTTCATGTCTGGCAATTTTGCAATTTTATAGATAAACGTGGCAATATCGATTTTTTTTTCTCGCATTCCTTCCGTAGCTTCAGATCCGCTGGTCAAACAGTATATACTAGTTTTGTACGATATTCTCCGATGGTGGCAGCACTGGCGGAAAATGCACCAAGCCTATACTTAAGAAGAAATGGTAGTACTAATCGAATTTTTTTCGAAACTACGTATTACGAAAATTACTTTAAACATTTTGCATATTGTCGTAGAAAATATAAATTTTTAAAACTTACCCATCCTTGACAATAAATATATTTTAAAGTATAGAAAAGAGGGGCGGAAAAATCGATAATTCCAAATGGCGAATCCCGAGTTGTAATGAGGAAAACATAAGACAACGATGGTAAATTACAAATCAGGCAGTACCGTAAAAGGCCACCATCGATCAGTTAGTCGGCCAGTTAGTTGTGTCGGTACTGCACGATGGCTATTCCAAAAGCAAAATCGATAAAATATGTAACGTCTATTTGAAATTTTGATCAGGAGAACATGAGTTGTTATAGATGAAAATGGTCAAAAAGGATAGACCCAAGAATTTCGAAAAGATTATTTTGCTTTGCTTGTTTGTAAATGACTAAAAATTTAAAAAAGCTAATATATTTTTTAAATCAATAATTACAGAAAAACACCAAATATTTACTTAAATACAACATTAACAAAGTTTTAGAATATAAACAGTGGTAAAGTTTACAGAGGCAGTAGTGTGTGTGTTAATTTTTATTACGTCTAATCGTAATTAGTGTACGACCAGAACTTACATCTATAATCTATGTAGAATTATTTCATATCTTAAAAATTGTTTATTAAATACTTTGTATGAAACTGAATACATATTAACCCCAGCAGGTTATTTTTCAAAATTTTATAAAATATGCACTAATTTAATATTTTTTGTATTTGACCAAAACATATTCAAGCGAATGACAAAATTATTTGCCACCTGCAGGATGATTACGAACGAGTATCTTGAAGTCCGTTTTTTTATTAGGATAGCAGAAAGAATGAAAGGTTGTTTCAGTAGAAATAGGTACCAAAAACTGAAATGAGTTAATTTTAAACTGAACTGTTTTCGACTATTTATAGTTAACTTCAGTGCCGGACTTAGGCCTAGGCCAACTAGGCCCGGGCCCGGGGCGGCAAATTTTGAGCATACCAAAATATTTATCTTTTTTTTTAACTTTTATTTGTTCATAAAATATTTCGTATATAGCCTTAGCCGATTACATATTTTTTTACTTAACTATTATTATTGTTTAAATATATAATTCGTTTGGGTTATTTTTTTACTGCATTGTACTAAATACATAAATACCTCGAATATAAAAAAATAAATTAAAAAACATTAAAAAAATTATCACAAACACGTTGATCTGCACGAAATGAAGCTTGCCAATCACTCTCTTTGTCTTCCAATGAAATAAAATCCACGTTGGAGCAGTGCCTTCTATTAAAAGATCAGCCTACGGGCGAGATTTATGACGTCACGTTAGTTAGATATAACGGATTAATAAATATGTTGTAGAATACACGGAAAACATAATTATTCCTCAGATTTTTGGTTTGTATTTTAAAAACGATATAGTTTACATGAAATATACGTAATATACAGTTAATAACTACAACATATATACCTGTTTATAGTAATAAATACTTTGGCAAATAAACTGTGAACCATACAAATGCAGCAAATGTTTTACAATGTACATATAATGTATAGGTACATAAGATAATGGGTAAAATGTAAATATATTTTAAATTTTGGGGTTTGAAAATCGATCTAATTTAACAAAAAACATTCAATATCTACTAATAGTGATGTATTATTATTTGCATTCACAAAATTTATATGTATATTTTGCAATCAATGTTTGAAAAAAAATATCAATGTTCGAAAAATTATATTTACAAATAATACAATATTATCTAAAAAAAGGCGTCAGCGATCGCTATGAAATGAAGATCGCTGGCATTTTATATGTAAAATTATTCTAAAATTTTTGATTTTCTTGGGATTTTTAGGTTCGGGAAAAACGCTGATTTAAGATTTCATTTGGGTTTTCATTATTTTTATTTGGTTTAAAAAAACGTTTCGGCTAACTATAGCCTTCATCAGTGTTGTGTCATATGAGAAAAATCGTGTCGAATATAATCCAAAAAAATACATATACAATATAATTCAAACCTCATAATGTTTACTGCAATTAATAAACTAATATAAACTTATCAAAAGATGACCACATATTTTTTAAATCATTATTCTTAACACTAAAATTATCTACATTGACTATGGAGTATGCAGTAAACATTATGTGTGTGATGTGAATATTTTATATGTAATTTTTTGGATTCAACACTATTTTTTTCATATGACACAACACTGATGAAGGTTATAATGTTAGCCGAAACGTTTTTTTTAAACCAAATAAAAATAATGAAAAACCAAATGAAAACTTAATCAGCGTTTTTCCCAAACCTAAATCCCAAGAAAATCAAAAATTTAGAATATTTAGAAACAAGGTTCAAGAATATCAAATTTTCAAGATTGTAAAATTCTAGTTAATTATTTTATGTGTACAGTTATTTAGGGAATGTCATCGATGTTCATTTCCAAGCCAACTAGACGCCGATTTTTTCGATGATACGGTATAATTCTTACGTAAAATGTAAATAACATTAGACCAATTAAAACAAAGAAATATGAATTTCTTAGTATTTTTAGTAACACCTTTATTCTTAAAACTTAATTTTGTATTATGCAAATATACCAATTTTATTGTTATTTTATTCATATTGTATTCAGCCATCACTTAAATATTTGATATTAATTTGGTATTATAAGTAATCAACACTATTCATTAAAAATTACTGAACAAATATATGTTATGCTTGACATACATTATATATTATCAAACAACAACACACTCTTCTTTTAAACTGTATCAGTCTTGTCTTTACAAAAATCTTTTTTAAAATTTGAACTCAAAATAATAATCTTTTTCATGATCTTTAATACACATATTCTTTATTTTTCCCTAGATCATAATACCTAGTTACGTGTTTGAATCTATCGAAGCTGAACCAACAACACTTGGAGTGGAGATTCCACAATATGAATAAAATAAACATAATTGTCCAGTTTTCATTAATACTATCATGGGAGAATATTATTTTTGAAAATATTAAAGATATTTTCAATAGAATTCTCTTGATTTATAACTCGTACCCACTTTTCTTGCTCTTCCGGACACTTTAGACTGCCTAGTATAACTATCCTTTCCACCAGGAACACAACAAAGATGAGGCATAGCACCAAAAACACACTCCACTTAAGGTTTATTGATGAATTGTTAGAGTCTTAAAAAACACACACAAAAATCACGATGAGTAAAAAATGTATGGGCACTTTTAGGTTAAATCACTTACACAACGTGTAATTTTTCAATTTCTCTATTTTTTTATGCGAAACCGAGAGTGACCATATATCTAGTAGTAGTTTATGTCACTTAAACACCAAAATAATTAGTTTTTTGCACTACAATAATAAATAATACCAAAAATCATAGAGTTAAAACCAAAAATCAACCTACAAAATATGAAACGGAATCTAACCCAATCCAATATCTAAGTATGTACAGCTGATGAAGTAAACAAAAGTCCGCCCCCAGGCTGATCTTTTAAAGAACGGCAGTGGTTGGAGTTAATTTCTGAAGACGATACCGAAAAGCCTAAAACCCGATTAGATGCTTCTAGTCTCCTTAAACAATTTAAAAGCCTAGAAATGGGTTTTATGGCGTTATTTTGGACAGACGTTTTAAATAGATTAGATGCGGTCAATAAAAAGCTTCAAATGGTGGATAGAATATGCGGCAAATAAAAAGAGAAAAGTGAAACGGAAACGACAATTTGATGAAACCAGTAATAATGAAACTCTATTTAACACTAGGGACGATTTTAGGATAAATGTATTTAATGTTGTTATTGATAAATTAATCCTTGAAATTTCCTACAGGAAAAGTGCCTACAATGAATTTTCAACCAAATTTGGTTTCTCTTTAGTGATTTATCTACTTTAAGTATTGACGACATTACCGATAAGTCCAGACATTTAATAACCTGTTATCCAAATGATTTAGATGAGTCAATGCCTAATGAATTAATACATTTTCGTGAATTTATAAAATGCATTAAGTCAGCAAAACCATCTGCTAGAGAGCTTCTTAAAGTCATTAAGAATCTTCACATGTACTTTTATTACTAACTGTTCTTCTGAACGCTCGTTTTCTGCATTGAAACGTATTAAAACTTATTTACGGTCCACTATGGAAACAGAACGTCTAAATCATTTGGCTGTTTTACATATTGAGTCCGACCTTTTAAAAACTATCAATTACGACGAAGTAATTGATAATTTTGCGAACAAAAAAGTACGTAGGAAACCTTTATAGGCATATAAGCAAACCTTATAGTTTTATTGTTCGTTTGTTGTCATTTTATATGAATATTTTAATATTTATTTTATGTTCTGTGTTGATCTGTTCTGTCGGTCTATTCTGTTGTTGGTCCTGTATTCCAATAAATGTTTTTTTATATCCGTAATTTTTTTAATTAAAAAAAATGTTAAGGGGCGGCAATTTTTTATGGGCTGGGGCGGCAACTTCGTTAAGTCCGGCCCTGGTTAACTTAAAGGAAAAATAATCTTGCCAATGTATCTATCTAAAAATGACTTACGTATCGAAGAGCTTCCATCATTTCTTTCACTGTAAACTTGTGAAAATAGTACCACTAAATGTAAAACAGCGTACGTTTTTAGAGGCATATTTTGCTATTCTTACAACTAGAGCGGAAGTACTACTGAAGATTTTTGCGTAGATTAGCGGAAATTGCATCTTAATCCCACGTGCATATTTTTATACGAATTAATAGAGTACTTACACGATGGTCAAGCTTTAATTTTCATTCTGAGCATAAAAAATTCGCGCCGGGAGGCACGTATAGCCGCCCATACTAAAATATGTTCATAAAAAGTTGGTAGGCAGTTCTTTTACTTTCAAAGTAAAAGAATTTTTCCAATTTTTTTTATCTCAAAAACTACGGCTTTGACTGATTTTCATGTTATTACAAATTTTGTTGCAAATATTATTCCTAATCTTAAATTGAAAACCGCGTTTCGCTAGCTACTGTAATTTTGAAGTTAATCCAGTGATATTACGATTTAAACCCGACAAAAATCAGAAAGTTTTGAAAATTGGTATGTATATTGGGGATAGCATGAGGATTACTAAACCGAAAAGTTCCCACCCCTAAATAGTGTGCGTCATCCCCCAGGACGTCGTTTCTACCCCCATTTTGAGTTTTTTTAGATAATCTCGGCAACGGTGCAATTCTCGACAAAAATACTTATATAGAAAATTGTTCTTCATAAAATTCTCTATCAAAAAAATAATTACATTTTTTTTCTAAAGTTAATAATAAAGTGACAAATAGGGTGCAAATATAAGGGTTGGTTGTGACTAGCACTATCTGCAGTTCAATCTAAGATGTGTAAGGTCTTTTCAATATAAAAAGACTCAGCAAGGCAAACATACGTATAAGATTCATCACAGAACTTTGCAAAAACATTACAGCAATTAGAAGAAATGTTGAACAATAATTGCCTGGAATTTGATATCTATAGGAAAAATACCACTACACGCAAATATATATTCCTAATGAATCGTATCATACATTATGTTGAACATAAAATGGCTAGTTCATATAGATTACTTAGTTTTCCACTTACCAACGAAAGATATGAAATTATGAAATAGAAAGAGTTTTAAATAACTAGTTGATAAAATAATTAGAAAACGTAGGTATAGGTTAATGATTTCTGAAAATTCGACTTTTCAAGTGGAGAAAGATATGTCAAAATATTTTTCAATACCGTTTAATAGAGAGCTATCCCGTGGTCTAAAAGGAATTTTTAAGAATGTCAGTTATAAACTTGTGTATAGCGCTAATAATAAATTACAACAATTATTAGGTAATCCAAAGGATAAAACACCTCTACTGGAAAGGTCGGGTATTTATGAAATTTCTTGTAAAGATTGTAATCAGAAATATGTTGGGCAAACTAGAAAATCAATATTAACTAGAATTAAAGAACATTTAGCTCAGATAAGATATGGTAGACCTGATAAATCTTGCGTTGCCGAACATATTGTTGATAAAGGACATTGTATAGATCTTGATAACTTAAAATTACTTAAACAAGTCTCAAATTACAGGCAATTAGATGCATATGAAAGCATCAGAATTAATAAATGTAAAGATAGTGTGAACAGAGACAACGGTCCAATTCCTTCAAGTTCTTTGTTCCTACTACTCTAGTGGCGGAAATCTAACTGTTACGCTCGATGGGTTCTGACTCGGTTGGCTAGATCTTGCCACGCCCACTCTGTGTCCACTGAGCGAGTATATAAATGCTCCAATTGTAGATTGTATTTTAGTTTATAATCATCTGCTGATGATGCTAACATGGTTAGCGAAACGCGCGACCAGTGTAAAACTGAAAGTGTTTTGGTGTATTGTGGTGTGATTTAGTGTTTTATTTTGTTTTGAAGTAGTTTCCGTTTGGATTAATGCAGCAGTGTTTACAAAAAATAACTATTTAAAGACTTTTAGATTTACCCACTTTGAGATTGCATGGGTATATTGTATATATATAGAATTAAAAAGCATGCTTTCTTTGAAGTACTAATAGCCGTAAGTCGTATTCTTACTTAAATAAAGGATTTTTTTTAATTTTTCTCTGTCATATAAGTCCTTAAACAATACCTACTAGAATCAACTCGAATCATTCTATGAGTCTGACAGTTAGTGTCAGTAATTTTTGTATTGCATATTTTCATCCCCTTCTTTCTCTAATAATCAACCCTATGGTCTCTAATAATCAACCCTAAGTGCCGTTTATTATACTGTCCTAAATTAATAAGAAAAATGAATATAGGTCGGTGTATTTTATTTAAGTTAGGACCACCCTGTAAATTAAATCGCTTAATAGCTTCTAAACAAGAGATTTCCTCGTCCCTAGGTACTTTTTATTAGTTAATTCGAAAATCGTGGGTTTTTATGGAGATGAGATTTATTTCCTCAACTATGCGCTTAATGCCTTTGTTTTTGTTTCGCCGCTCGACCACGGTGACTCACACCGACCAAATTATTTATTTTGCAGGTCCAACAGCCTGTAAAACCACACACGGCGAACTACCAGCCTTTGTACCCCCCGCAGCAACAGCAACAGGTACCCCTGCAACAGGATGCTGATTTCCTTAGGCCGGTACCGGATGTTAGAAATTCGGGAAGGGCCCAGTATGTACCAGCGCAGAACTATCTGGATATGGCGAATCCCTGGAACGTAGTGAGGCAGCCTCAAGTCGGGGTTATGCCACAGGGTGTCTCTCAATATCAAGGTACGAACTAATATAAATACTTGATATTTGAGGAGCAGACTTACTAAATGCATTTTGTTCATTTTTTAAGATTTCCAACCGAAGGTGACATTGCAAACTATATACACAGAGTTACAATATGAGACCAGAAACGACGTGTTAAATACATTTTTTTCCATAGCAACTGTTAAAATTGCCATATATCTATCAAAAATAGTATATAAAATAGTACTTTAACCACAAGGGTAGATTAAATGATACTTTAACAGCGAGGATAAGTTAAAAACTTTATTTCTCCTCACGTTTTTAATTGCTTCCATTTTTGAAAAGTTTTGTATTACTTTTTATTTTTATTCGGGATATAAATGGAAGTAGTTTGGATATGGCGCACAGTGCTATCGATTTTTTTTGCAACTAAAAGTTAGGCGCTTAGAAAATTTGATTACATTTGTGTCATTTTTATTATACTTAGAGATTTAGTTGCGCATTTCGAAGAATTCAGCATATTGTCTATATACGTTTTTCTTAGTAAACATTGGGCTTTCATACAGTAAAATAAAATACTGCGACTTTTTGCGACTTTGCTGATAAAATGAGAAAAACATTCTTGGTTACTTCTAATTTGCAAATCAGTGATATACTAATGCGAGGTGTAAACCGCGATGGCATTGTTGTGTACAAAGCGATCGCATTAGTGCCATTAGCAGTATAGCCAGGTATAGCACAATTTGGCATTAGTAGCGGCTTTAGTGGTATGGGCATTGTACAAAAACATATTATTTATTTATTTCCTCTTTAATTGAAAATAGCAATCATTTATATAAGGTCTACATAAAAAAATTTCGATCAACTATCGGTATCAAATACCCCACTGTGTGGCGTTTGTCGCCTCAGCCTGAATATCTATTGGTAATTTACTTATTTCGTTTTGAGCCATTTCTGCCTCCAATTAAATCAGCAATCGACACGAAAGAGAATTAAAAAATATTGACTCAAAACTGACAACTAAAGAGACAGCTTTATTTATTTGTCAAATTACATAGAAACCAACGCCAACCCAGTACAATATTTTTTCTACTCGTAATAAATTTCTAGAAATAATAATTTCTGAATATTTTTTAAAACGAACGTAACTTGCTATGAAAAAAAAATATTGTTTTATACACGACGATAAAATTGCATTACCGTCGACCGAAAAATTTCGGAAAAAATACCATTTTATCGTTTTGTATAAAAAATAACTATTATCCCATTCGAATTAACTGGCGAAAATACATTAGACTTTCTATGTGCTGTATGTCCATTGGACCATTGGCGGTAGACAAACAAACAGAAGTATGTCCTTGTGAGCTGTGGATATACTGCCGTTTGTTTGTCATTGCCAGATGACGAGTTTTTTTTGTACTACAACTTCTCTATTTTTTTAATAATACTACTTAAAATAATAATGGAACTACGACTGATGGGGACTATATGTAGTTGGGGAAACGGACCGTGGTAGCACAAAAATAAAGAGAAATTTCACGTCTAAAGGACAGCCAAGAGTTTTTCCAATTTTTTCAGATATCATTAA
Source organism: Sitophilus oryzae (assembly GCF_002938485.1). Taxonomy (NCBI): domain Eukaryota; kingdom Metazoa; phylum Arthropoda; class Insecta; order Coleoptera; family Curculionidae; genus Sitophilus; species Sitophilus oryzae. The sequence continues at coordinate 1,839,377 of NW_022146926.1, read as the reverse complement.
AACTAGATTTTTCACATGTAGGTGTACTCTTTTTACGATTCCTTATCCATTCTTCAAGTATATTAGTTTTTCGGGAAGTATTTTGCAAAACGTTTCTTCAGTTTTTTTTGTTTGGCAAAATTCGAAAAAATGGATAAAATGCATCTAGAAAGTCTGCTCCTCATTTGCAATATGTACATACTTTTGCAATTATATTTTCAGATAATAGTGCTCAGATTTATGGAAATAAAGATGCCGTCTCACATATGGAAGGACAAAGGTATTAAAGTGTAGTTATGCCTAGCAAGCACCAAAAGTAAGCACAAATACCATACGATAGAAAAAAAAACGATGTCAAAGACGGTTGGGGAATAACAATCGATGATAGTTTTGGTGAGGTCAGGCCCTAGATGTTATTTCTGTGCCCGTTTTCTTTCTTTACTTTTTAACGGCACTTACTGCCAATTAAACTGGCCTTTAGAAGGATGTGATTTATTTTATATTGAGTAAAATTAATTTTAAATCGTGTAATTTAAAATTAGAGAAAACATATTTTTTTGGAACTAGATTTGAGTGTCTGGAAATGTTCTGTCTTATTTAATCCTTCTATAATTAGTGTTAATTTTTGACAAGTATTCTGTGTCTCAATTTTTAGAAAATAACGTCTAGAGATTGACCTCGCCAAAATTATCATCGATTGTCATTCCCCAGCTGTCTTTGATGCGGTTTTTTATTTGATCATACGGTACATTGTCATAGAACATTAAATTTTATCACATTGTAACTTCCTAAGATATGGACTTGGGTATATAAGCACTCGTCATGCGTTGATTTTATGCAATTTTATTGGTTTATTTAAAAAATGAGCTCTATTGAAGCTTTGATTACTTTTAGGAAAATCGACTGGCTGTCTAATAAATAAGCTGTGACCCATAATAAATACAATGTGATATTTAAAAAAAAACATCAATCATAAAATCTCCAAAATGATACGTGCTTGCTGGGTATAGTTTAAACAAAATATTTTATTGTTGATTAATATTTCATTAAATATTTTAGCCAAATGAAATATCAAGTTCCGGGTTATTATGGTGAAAATTACAGACAACCCATACAGCAAGAAAATTGGCCCATAGGTATGCTAATTTTTTATAGTGTATATGATCGCTGTATAAAAATCTGTTATTCAATTGATATGATCACAATTAAAACAGGCGATGAAATCGCTTCTTACATTCAAAATTCAAAGTTTCTCTGCATAAGAGTGACAGCTAGTGATGGTTATAACATATTCAATAAAAACATTTGGTAAATAAATCTTTGTGAAGCCATAGTTTTTTTTTAAATCTTATATTAATATTGGATAAATTTTATCATCAATCATTTCAAAGCCACTGTGACGTTTTTTTGGGTTATAAGTTATAAAATATTGAAGATAAATTATACAAATTCTGGAAATTTCTGATATTTTAGAAAAAAAATGCATTTTTTTGTAATTCAAACATATTTTCTTAAAGTAAAAAATTAATACAGCAATTTCATGTCCAAATTGATCATACTGTCTTAAATATTCTCATTTTTTACATAAAACTGTTTTAGAAGATCCTAGATACCCACCACGGCAACTCTATCATGATATAGAGAATCCAGCTGCGCCTGGAGTTCCTGGTAAAGTTTTCTTTTTCATTTTGCATTCCTTACGATACATTTTTTTATATTTCTAGATAAAACGGAAGGCTCGAGTCATGTAACCGAATCAATCCAAACCAAAAATACACTACCCAAGCCGATAGATCCTGGTAAATAAATATATTACAGTATAATTTTAGAAAATTGCAACGTACAATATACCAAGAACCTTTTTATGACTCTGGAGTAGGGTTGTCCAAGTTTTTTAGATGTCCGGATTGGTCCAGCTGGAATTTGAAAATCTAACCGTAAAAACAATCTAACTTGTTGAATAGGTTTATCGTTCACGATGTCACATATCTATCTAGTCAATTTTTCGTTCTCATTCTGTCATTTATTCACAAGTAAATTGAATTTTCTGTCATTTTTTAAATATCATCTGTAGAAATTTTGGGCGGATTTACCCAATTCCTTAATTGCTATTCCTTAATTCTTATTTCTTATTCGCTAAATTATAAAAAGATAAAATACGTGTTATGCAGTTAGTTTGCTTATACAATGTCTTAATCCTTAATTCTTAACCACGGTTCGTAATTCTTTATTTTGAAAGTTCCCAACTTTTAACTTTTTAGGAATTACGAATTAGCGATTAAGGAAAACGTGTAGATGCGCATGCGTGAAATGTTGAAATGTTAATTTTGTGTGTATTTTGTGAACTGTTGTTCGTCCCATTCAAAGGAAGGCATGTCTTGTATTAGAGTTCCAAAATTGCCTTCCATGTCCTTTCTTCTATTCATGGGGCGAACCCCAAATCGCCTACAACCTCGGTGGCGATTCACGAGTAGCGACACAACAAGCCATGGTTATAAACAAACCCGAAAGTGCTACAATTTTTTGTATGGACTTCATTGCACATAATAACACAACAGAAATAAAAACGATTTGATTTGATCTACTAGTGTCAGTTTTAAGAATTAAGAAATATGGATTAAGACATTGGATAACTGTCTCTAAAAAAATAAGGGATAAAGAATTGTGTATTAAGAATTACAAATTAGAGACTAAGAAATAAGAATTAAGGAATAGCAATTAAGGAATTGGGTAAATCCGCCCTTCTCTGGCTTGTGAAACAGACTTTAGCTCATTCTAATTTTATATGCAACGAGTAAATTGGTTTGAAAATTACGTGCTATATTTAATTTAACCAATCTGAAACGAACTAATAAAATGCTGAAAGCGTTCTCTTCTATTAAACAGGGATAATCCAATTCTGATGCCATTTCTAACGTATGAAGTACAAACCTTAGTCCTGCTCACAAAGGCAAAAGGGTATACTAAACAATTTTTGTACTGCCTAATTTTTCCTTTAATATGTATATCCGTCTGTTGAGCGAGTCTGGGAAGAATATAGTCAGACGACATCCAAACAATGACAGAAAATAGAATTTACCTGTGAAGTAAAATGACAGACAACAACTCCTACTGTCAGAGATTCTCCTCGGTCTGGATTTCATAGCTTACTTGTCCGGAATTTCCAAAAATTTGTATGGAAACCCTGTTCTGGAGGAATTTGCTAACTGTATTGGTATAATACAGGATGTCCCAGGCTGAGAGTGCATTAGAAATTTCTAAAGAACTACAATATCTAGATCGGAGATTTTTTGCACATTGTTTCACAATGAGATTTATCGATTAAACATACTTTCAATATGGCGGCACTTCCGGAAATACCGTAAGTTGGCAGCAACTTTCTTATTTTAAATGGGTACCCCAGTTTTTATTACATATTTAAATTATCTGTAAATGTTTATTAACTTTGATATCAAACACTCTATACCTAACATTAGAAACCTCTAATGTACGTTCAGCCTAATATAGTCTATAAAATGAATAACTTTGAATTTTGACCGTTATTTTTTACCAACATGGCAAATATAAAATCCCTCTGTCCAAAAAGTTACTGATATTCTTTAAAATGAGTGCCTGAACGAATCAGATAGGTAACTCTTTTTACTTTCGTGATATAGAAAAGGAAAATAATAAACAAGTGACAGTTCTTCCTCTTCTTGCAAAAATCGACGCGAAATGTCATAATTGACAAAAGTAAAATTTCATCAGCTTTTGACATTTCTAAATATCAGCTCAATGCCGTCTCTAATAGACAGCCTCGGAGCGAGATTTATGACGTCACGCTAGTTAGATACCACGGATTAATAAATATGTTGTAGAATCCATGGAAAACATAATTATTCCTCGTATTTTTGGTTTGTATTTTAAAAATGATATAGTTTACATGAAATATACATAATATACAGTTAATAAATACAATATATATATATACCTATTTATAGTAATAAATACTTTGGCAAATAAACTATGAACCATACAAATGCAGCAAATGTTTTACAATATACAAATAATGAATAGGTACATAAGATAATGGGTAAAATGTAAAATATATTTTAAATTTTGGGGTTTGAAAATCGATCTAATTTAACAAAAAACATTCAGTATCTACTAATAGTAAATTGTACTGAAGCTGTGGTTGGTTCCTTGTGAAACATGGTTGAAATATTAGTATTTTAATAAAGCACGCTTTTAGATGTTTCAAAAAACTTTTAATAAGAGTAACTTTAACTCTACATATATGTTTCGGCTTGTTAGGCCTTTTTCAAGAGTTTTTTAAGAACTGTTTTTAATCATTTCATCTTCATAACATACAAAAATGAGCCAACCCAACCTATTTCAGATGTGAATTCCAAACATGTACAAGAAAAACTAGCACACGATTTGAAACATTCGAAGGAGAATATGGAACATGGAAAAATTAAAACTAAAAGCGACGACTCCCGACAAGACCGATATCCAGACGTGGTCGCTTACAAAATGAACGACACCCAAGATGGACCTTCGCGTATTCCAAGAGGAGCCATACTTTCTTTAACTCTAGGTTGGCAGTTTAAACAATCATTTAATGAAATGTTCCCAAAATTCTCATTTTTCTGAAGAACAATAACGAGAAACTTCAGAATAGATCTATAAATGAAGGGTCCAGGGAAAAAACATGATAAGCGCCATTTTACTAATTTTACAGGATAGCACTTCTTTCAGTGTATTCTATATTTTACTAGGCATAGATCATAGGATTTAACAACTTATTGCCCTGCAGAGTTTATGGATTTTGTAGGGACCAGTTAGAATTTTTTTTAGAATTTAGAATGAGTGGGAGGGGGGTTAATCACTTCGACCTTACAGATCCATTGTGTCCCCCTTTCTTGAATCATAACTCATCATACAGTACCAGGGCTTTGACAAAAGCCAGTATCTGGGACGGTTTTATAGAGGGTAGTTCTCCATCTCCAATATCAGTCGTACCAAAATTCATGGCACGAATGGTTGTCATCTCGGCGCACTCAGTGATGAGGTGTACTGGTGTTTCCCCATCTTCCCCACAGAATCTGCATTCGCCGTTTCTTCTTAGTTTCAATCTACTGAGGTGTTCGTTGAGGAGACAGTGTCCTGTTAAAAACCCCGTGACAATCCGAAGATTGTTCTTACTCAGACCCAGGAAGATCTGTGATTTTTCTTCATCATAAGCCCTCAGAAACTTCTTCGAGTGTCTTAGACCATTGGAAAATTTCCATTCCAGGTTGCGGATGGAATCTTCCAAGTTCTTGAGTTCCGCCTTGAGTTGGTTACCACTTGGAAAGCAGAACGGTTCTGGTTCAGTTAGTGGAGTGTTCGCTGCTTTCCTAGCTAGATTATTTGCTTTTTCATTGCCTTCTATCCCTTGGTGAGCAGGCACCCAGTGTAGGAGGACTTTGTTTTCTTTGCCTAATTTATTCAGCTTCTCTATGCATTCTTTGACCAATTTCGAATTGATTGATACTGAGTTGATCGCCTTTAACGCTGCTTGACTATCAGATAAGATGGCTATTTCTTGTTTCCGATAGTTCCTATCTAAGATAAGTTGTACGCATCTCTCGATAGCGTAGATTTCTGCCTGTAGGATACTAGGGTAAGTGCCCATTGGTTCGGAGTAATTAGCTCTCGGCCCAAACACTCCGATCCCTGTTCCCGTATTGGTTTTGGAAGCATCAGTATACCAAGTTATGGTATGGTCTTTTAACTGCTGGGCAAGCGTTTCGCTCTTCCAATCCTTCTTATTGCTCAATACTACATTGACATGTTTGCCAAAGTTGTATGTTCTTGGCATATCGTCCACTGGGAGTTGCAGGAGTGGTATTAGATTTAACAACTTATTGCCCTGCAGAGTTTATGGATTTTGTAGGGACCAGTTAGACCTACTATAATGTAAAATCCTAAAATTTAGAAATTGGCGCTTATCAAGTTATCCCCTGGACCCTTCAAATGAAACTGATTAATTTTCTAACATATTTTCTATGCGCTAATTATAAATTCTCTAGAATTTTAGCAACATTACTGCAACACAAAAAAGTGATAATAATACTTTTCTAATAATTTTCCAGGTTTGATAATAACAGCTGTAATGGCCATTCTGATAGGTTGTCGTTTAAGAGTTGTCAGACGGAGGCTGAGAAAAGGTGGGAAAGGATACGCTCATGATGCCGATTATCTGGTCAACGGGATGTATTTGTAAAAAAAAATATCAAAATATATGCATTACATATGAAAACATCATCGAAATATGAAAAAAAAACAGCCAATCTTTTGATTGACGAATTAAAATAAAAGACATAGGTAAAGATATCATTTTTTATGAAAGAATTTTGATAGAAACTAGAATTTAATTCAATTTTAAATTAAATTAATGATGCAGAATGCTTAAATAGCTCAATCAACAATATTAATTATTGCATATTCTGGAAATATAGCTACTGAAAAAAAACACAAGAATTTTTGAGTAAAGAGCTAACAAAGATAATCAAAATGAACTGACTTTTTTTACATTGGACGATACATACAGTTTATACATTATACTAAGGACTGGCAAAGGTTAGTCTTGGGATGGTCTTGGGTCGAGATTTCCGTATGTAAGAAGAGTACAATGCGTTTATAATGTACTGAACAAAGAGAGAACAGTAAACACGTTGCCAAACGTATGAAATAAACCGAGAAAACGTGGGTAAAAAGATCTGGAAGGGGATAAGCAGATTTGTCGCAGTCGACCGGTTGACCCAATCAATACCTATGTCAGAACTTAAAGTTCTAGGGAAAGGTGTATATCATGCGTTCAGCTTCACAATTTAATTACGTCTCGTGATACTTGTTTATTTATTAACGAGTCGTTGTAATTTTCCCTATAGCTTGAAAAATTTTAACTAAATACTTGTATTTTTGGTAAAAATCAGTGGAATTGAGTTGGTGTTCGACAGTGGTCGCGCTATTAGAACTCTGAATTCAAAAATCGATATCTCGAAATCTATCGGAAATATCTGGAAATCTATCGAAAATACCTCGAAATTTATCTTTCTTCTCTTCTTAATATCTCGAAATCTATCTTTTCGAAAAAAAAAAATCATTTAAAAATAAGCGGTTTGCAATCGTGATTTTACTTTACTTGATAGGGCAAGGCGTATCGGCAACGCCGCAACAGCACACCGTCGCATTTCCCTCACTCCGACTTAATAAGATCCCTATGCGATTTACTCATATATATATTAACTAAAGAATATCGACTCCAAACTGCATTCTGTGAAGCCAAACCGATGAAATGGGTATATAAATCTTCTGAAGGAATTTGCATAAGTCGCTCAGTTAGCTCAAGCGTAGTGCGCAAGCCTGGATTTTGAATTATCGATCGGATATCCAGACCAATAAGAGACTAGACGCTAGCACCAGTTATTCATTCGTACGGCTCCGTCCAACTTCGTACGGCTTTCGTTTGCGTTCCCGTTCGACAATTGGCTAATCCTGGCTAATCGATATTCGAAATTTTGGAGTTGCGCTGTTGCGCCAGTATCTGCCTAACAGACGAACTTATGTGAAATATACATGGACCGATTATCTAGTTGTCTCTAACTCGTCTTCAACTCCAACATATTGCAGGGATAGGCGATAATCCGTATATATTTGATATGTATATGGATTTACTTCTACACATGTAAATACCGACCCAAAAGTAATAGTTGCCAGCACCACAGATTATAATCTTTGTTTTTTCTTTATTGTTTTTCGTGGTTCCAATTTTCGGAATCGGACACTAGTTAGGTGACTAGTTTGCGCACATAGCACGCCCACTTATGGCCTCTAAAATTGTGCACAGCGCCTGACCAGCACAGTTATTAGAGAGATATCGGAAAACCGAATAGCGTCATCCAGTATTTACGCGTACCTTATCATGGTTACGATATGCGCGAGTCAATTTTTAACGCAACACCCGCTAATAACGTTACCGCCTGACGTAATTTGCTGGTCAATTACACCAAGCGCTATTTCTAAATAACCTCTGATAACGTTTAAAAATTGCTTAAATGGGCATGTGCGGGTATTTGACAACCGGAGTCGGCCGGCGCGGCGAGATCTTTTATTTTAGGTTATGTTTGAATTGTTTTGAATTATTGCTTTAGTTTTATTAGGTAATTTGATATTAAGTAGCTGTTGATTTGTGTTAAGTAGCTGGGATTAGTTTTAATTAAATAAATATGGCCCAAAATATGGATTCCACCTCTTCCAATACAAAAGAACCTATAAAGAGTCTTAGGTTTACAGCAGATGACGACTTAGCCCTTCTAAGAGAATTTGTTGCTTGTTGTCCATCTTCTCCAACCCATTGGCAGACGTTGAACAATAAAGCACTGGAAATAAGCACTTTAGCCCTTTAGTTTTAAAATACCTAGTAAACAAAACAATTTCAAAGTTTTAAATTCAAAGTTAGGTTAAGTTTAAATAACGACGCGATCGCGATCAGAATTCTTTCCGATCCGATAACTATAAATCAGAGCTATAAATGAAGAGAGTTAATACCACCTCACGTAAAGGAAATAACACCTGGCCTTATTAACGTCCATGCACGCTATTCGGTTTAGCGATATCAGAGCGATATCTCTCTATTACGCTGTTTATTGTTATTTTACGCGAGTTTATTTTTGCGGAAATTTGACTCGTTTGCGCATCGTCATAAAAAACAATTTTCGTACCACGAATTAGGGACAAGATTTTTATCTGTATACTTATAGGATACCTAATTTGTGCCAGCACAAAGTAGCACAGTGTTTGCAAAGTAGCTGGCTAGTTTGAAAACTAACCAAGTATCCATTTTGGCCGTAACATATACATTAGATCATTACATAAATATTATCTATTATCTATTTGCTTTAGTCTCTGGTTCGAAAAATCGAACACCCCCCCCCCTCACTCCCTTATTTTTAGGCATGGCTAAATGTTTTGGGCATGCATTCTGAATCCAATATTTTTTAAATGTAACAAATATTTTGATTCTTAATTGTTATGATTCAGTTGCGATATTCCAAGAACAATGCAATAATAAATACGCTACAGAACTGTAGACATTAATAATATTGATATCATGAAATATCTAGTTCACCCTGTTTAACTTGTTTAATCAATTTAAATGTAACGTGTTGCTTACTGTTTTTTATATCATAAAATTACTTGTTGTAAATATTCAGTGTTTTGAATATATGTACCATAGTTAAATATTTTTTCTAAGAACGTAACATGTTGTTGTTCTAGTTTGTTTTATTTTAAATCGACATAACATAAATAAAAGGATATTATAAAAAACAATTTATTTTTAATCGATTATGACACTTGTTCTCAATTATAATACTAAGTATAACAATTTTAGTAATGTTTCTTACAAGCTTTTTAAATATTTTTTTTAATTAATAAAAAAACAAATTCCTTTCCAAATACGACCAAACAACAAATGCAAGTATAACAAACAAAGTGAAATACAATAATTAGTTCAAATGTCCTTTCTAAATTAGTAACTATACAAATTGTAAATGTTAAACATCTTTGGAAAATTGATATATTTTTTCTTTTAACATTCAAATTCGAATAATTCATTAAATGAGCATTTAATATTACCGTATATCGATCAAAATATTTATGTTCTATATATTATAATTTAGTAAATTGTATATGTAGGCATGTTTATTTTATATCAAATGGTTTTCGTCGTTTAACGTGAATTCTTACTCAGAAGAAAAAAAATTAAAACAAAATTTGTACAAATATGTACATTTAACAAAACCTTTGCGATATATAATAATTCAGTCGTGCTACATACAAAAACATTTGTACTGCGATTCCTAAAATTACTGCAACATAAATCAAGGCCAAATCGAATACATTCTCTTATAGGCGTTTCGATTTAGAAAAAGCAAAATCAAAGTCCTAGGAATGTAACGAGTGAATTCATTATTGACCTCTGACACGTTTGTCACTTTCCACTTCACTAAGGTACGATGTGTGAATAATTAAAATATAAAGAATCGATTATTGTTCATAATTCAAACGGAACTGGAGCAATTATTAGCTTGAGCCAACATCTTACACTGCTTCTCCAATCTCTGAACATTGGCGAACAGGTAGGAGTTCTCAACGTACAAGTCTTTGACGAATAGATCGTTTCGGTGAAGTTTATCCAGCTGTTCGTTGCAGATTTTCATTTGTTGGTCCAGTTTTTCCTGGCAGAATTTCAGTTTGGCGTGTAGATCAGATCTTTCGCATCGGAATTGGTGAAAGTAATCTGAACAAAGAAAAATTAATAGAATTTTACACATAATGTATAATAGGTTGCTCACATTGAATGGTTTGTTCATTGACATGATGTTGCTGCTTCATACACTGTTGTAGATGTTTTATCCGAACTTCCAAGTAGTTCTTTCTACCCAAGATACTGTTGAACGTACTGATAGGTAAAACAACATTATCTTCACCTGCCAAAAAAAGTTAAGGAAATAATTTCCATTCTTTACTATTTTTATGATAATGCAACTTAAAACATATTATGATTTATGCGATTTAACAGAAAATTAGTAAAAAGAGCTACGTTTGATTCTAAGAACGGTGCGTTTAAATTATATAGACAACTAGAAGACCCGACCACGCGTCGCTGTGGCTAGGGTCAGTGATGGGCAAGTTAGTACCCGATATATTGAAATTCGGGTAAATACCCAAGTTTTTGAACTCGGTATATATCCAAAAGGTCAATAAATAGTACATATATCGAATTTGGGTAAATACCATTATACCCGGTATATACCCAATCACACCCACGTTTTTAAGGTATTCTAACAATTTTTACAAACAATTTGTTGCTAAATTAAAAATTATTGAATTACTAATATCGCTATTAAAAAATACGGGTTGATGGTAGAAGGGTGAAAATATTTAGGGTTGTATGTATTTTTAATGCCAAATCATAAAAAAATCAAAATAAAAAATTTTGTCCAAAAAATAAAAAAAATTTGGGGTGGGTCACCGTTATCACTTAGGGGTATAAAAAGTAGAAAACAACCTAGTCTCAGACCTACTAAATATACATATAAAATTTCATCAAAATCGGTCAAGCCGTTTCGAAAGAGTATGGTAACAAAAATAAAAAAAAACTATTAAAAAATAGGGGTTGATGGTAGAAGGGTGAAAATATTTAGGGTTGTATGTATTTTTAATGCCAAATCATAAAAAAATCAAAATAAAAAATTTTGTCCAAAAAATAAAAAAAATTTGGGGTGGGTCACCGTTATCACTTAGGGGTATAAAAAGTAGAAAACAACCTAGTCTCAGACCTACTGAATATACATATAAAATTTCATCAAAATCGGTCAAGCCGTTTCGAAAGAGTATGGTAACAAAAATAAAAAAAAAACTATTAAAAAATAGGGGTTGATGGTAGAACGGTGAAAATATTTAGGGTTGTATGTATTTTTAATGCCAAATCATAAAAAATCAAAATAAAAATTTTGTCCAAAAATAAAAAAATTTGGGGTGGGTCACCGTTATCACTTAGGGGTATAAAAAGTAGAAAACAACCTAGTCTCAGACCTACTGAATATACATATAAAATTTCATCAAAATCGGTCAAGCCGTTTCGAAAGAGTATGGTAACAAAAATAAAAAAAAAACTATTAAAAAATAGGGGTTGATGGTAGAAGGGTGAAAATATTTAGGGTTGTATGTATTTTTAATGCCAAATCATAAAAAAATCAAAATAAAAAATTTTGTCCAAAAAATAAAAAAAAAATTATGGGTCACCGTTATCACTTAGGGGTATAAAAAGTAGAAAACAACCTAGTCTCAGACCTACTGAATATACATATAAAATTTCATCAAAATCGGTCAAGCCGTTTCGAAAGAGTATGGTAACAAAAATAAAAAAAAACTATTAAAAATAGGGGTTGATGGTAGAAGGGTGAAAATATTTAGGGTTGTATGTATTTTTAATGCCAAATCATAAAAAAATCAAAATAAAAAATTTTGTCCAAAAAATAAAAAAAATTTGGGGTGGGTCACCGTTATCACTTAGGGGTATAAAAAGTAGAAAACAACCTAGTCTCAGACCTACTGAATATACATATAAAATTTCATCAAAATCGGTCAAGCCGTTTCGAAAGAGTATGGTAACAAAAATTAAAAGACTATTAAAAAATAGGGGTTGATGGTAGAAGGGTGAAAATTTAGAGTTGTATGTATTTTTAATGCCAAATCATATAAAAATCAAAATAATTTTTTTTGTCAAAAAAATGAAATTAATCCAAAAAAAAATTGGGGTAAGTCACCCTTAAATAGATAACAACCTATTCTCAGGGTTGTATGTATTTTTAATGCCAAATCATAAAAAATCAGAATAAAAAATTTTGTCCAAAAAATACCTACTGAATATACATATAAAATTTCATCAAAATCCGTCAACCCGTTTCGTAGGAGTATGGTAACAAAAAATTAAAAAAACACAACCTCTATTAAAAAATAGGGGTTGATGGTAGAAGGGTGAAAGTCCTAGTATAATAATTCTAACTAACTATAGTTCTACTAACTTACCTCCTTTATTTTGCTGAGACTGCTGTTGTTGAGTAACAGCGCTATCGCTTTTTCTGGCATCCTTTTCCGGATTGTTTTTCTTATAGAGATGCTTGTCGTGTTTTCTCGTTCTCTTCGGTCTACAGGGCGTCGAGTTTTGACTTGATGACGTCGACGGTTGCCCATGACCTACAGAGGAAGAATCCCTACGTCCTTCGCTGTTAATGGGCAAGGACCAGTGCATGGGTGGCAAGGAACTAGTAGAGGTTTCGGTTTCCGATTTAACCGTCGTTCTGTCCCAATTTGCGCTGTGGAACTCCAAAGAGGAAGGCTGAGGAGGTGCATTTTCTTCGGGATATCTAATGAAAATATACCAACAATAAACACTGGCTCTCAGTGCCCTTTTTTAAGTAAAACAAGTCAGTTGCATACAAATCATGAAGGTAAGATAAAAGAGAGAAAATAAGAAACGTTAGGTACAACAAAGACAGTTACGAAAGTATAATCTAGAATTATTTCCCAAAAATTGTTCCAATCTATGTATTCTAACCTTTAAATAAAAATATTAAGGAAGGAGCATATCAAAAATCTTAGATCGAACGCGACGGGCTCCTAAAATGGCCGACTTAAATTTCAATCAGTGCCGTTCTAATTTTATTCAAAACGTGTAAAAATATGATGTAGGGTAGACTCAATAATTTGTTGTTTTATTTTACGTTGTGAATAAATGTTGGTAGTTATTAAAATTGTTATAAAAATATATAATTATAATAAATATAGATAAGTTATAATAACTATTTATTAACACAAACATCCGAGACGCTACTGAAGCAGGTAAGTCAAATTGGCGTATCTAAATTCTTTGACATCTAATCTTTGACAAGTAGTAAGTACAAGCAAAAATATATAATTAGTTAATTTTAAGTGAATTTCATAAATGATCGGTTTACTACACGTATGTATATTATATAGTAACTTACCATGATACAAGGAGGGTTAGATAAGATATTACGCATGTAGTGGGCGGAGCTTAACAGAAAATTACTACCCTAGTGACGTCATGCGCGCGGAGAACAGATTTGCGATCGCCAAGAATCTTATCTAACCTTCTTCTATCATGGTAACTTACTAGCAAAAAGTTCTTCCATTATTTTCCTTGATTTTTAACCGAGATCCATCGCACGCTACACAACCAACTGTTTTACAGTCTTTTTCAATAAATCGCAATAGTGTCACTGTTAATTTAAGTTCTGCTACAATTTCCTTCTAGATTTACTACCTCTAAACAACTATCAGTATTAGAATAAATAATAAATAACATAAAATAAGCTCAGTAAAGTCTTGACAAATTCACAAAATTTCAAATCAAATTCAAATGTGTCAAGTGAATCGTCAAACAGAACTGTCAAGGATCCCCACCCTAGAGTCCTCTTTCCGTCGACCATGCATGAATACATGGATAGCATTATACTCCTTTCTTCCTATCTTTTTATTCAAAGATTCTAACCGTTTAATTTTTTTACTAACCTGGACGTGATTTCTGCGACGCACCACTTAAAAGTTTTCATCTTGTTGTAGTTTCTTTGTCTTTCGGCATCAGCGTCAGCCTGCACCGAGACTTCCCGCATTTCTTCTTGCCTCGTTGCCAGTTCCGACAATTTGTCCTTTAGTTCGCTAATTTCTTCCTCTTTTCTAAACATTTCGCTTTCGTGATACGCCCTGTAGTCCTCAAATTCCTGTTCCAGATCTGTGAACTGCTTTTCAAGATTTTCTGTTTCTACTATAGGCGGCAGTCGGCCATCCAATAAATCCTGTATTAAAATATCACTTAATTATCATAGAAATACTTTTTCATAAACGTTTTTTACCTGATTCGCATATTGTTCCTCATATTCCCTCATTTTGTCTAATAATTCATTCAGTTTATCTCCGCTGATTTTTTGTTCCGCCTCGAAGAATTGTCGTTCTTCGTCAACTTTTGTCTATTAAACGGTAAAAGGCAAATATAAAATACATAATGTTATATACATAAATGTTAGAGATTAAATTTAAATTTATATGTAAAGGCGCGAATAGTCAGGCGCTAAATTGATTTACGTGGTACATAGAAACTTAGAAAACTACTTCTATTGGTTAGTATGAAATAAATCAACTAATCATGAAGCACTTCTCACGCTTGCGTTGTTCAAAGCTGTTGAAAGAAAAGGGCCGACTTATGTGGATTTTGTACAGCTCCATCTCAAAAATTTGGCTTCAATTTCTATTCCTGACTAGCGATATAGTGTAATATATATAAGGTAAAAAGTTTAATCCAGAAAATATCATGTATTCTATTTTATACACAACCACACATTAGGCTGTCAGTCGACTGACGATAATTTACATGGAACTCTGTGTACCTACAAGCTTTGATTATAAAATCTATCAAGACAGGTGCTGGTAGGTGAGGGGCGGATACTCAGAAACCAGCTAAGTCGACTGGCTGTCTAATAAATAGGCTGTGTCTGTACTTTCTGTAGCGAGTTAACATTTAAAATATTTATTTTATGAAATAAAACTACAGTTACTAAAATTTACAGAAAATTATTTTATATAGGGTTCGGCAATACTGCGTTGGGCATCTGTAGCTACTAAAACAAAACACTTGGGAATTTTGTTCAAGTGCAAACGTAAAGTATGTTCTAGGATGTATTTCAGAAAAATATTTTAACTTCTATAGGTTGGAACGTTCTAAATGTAAAGCCCTGTATATTATTGCCTTTTTGGCTTCCTTTCAGATCCCTTTACATCCTAAGATTTGAGTGAATATAGTTCGATAGTTTCAGAGGTATTAATAAATAAACAAAAAACATCTACTTTCCAACTTTCCTTAAAAAATATTAGAAATACAAGAACTGTCCTGAAGTCAAAACTATATTAGGTATTTACTTTAGATGATTTATACTTACTTTACTATAAATATCGTAATCTTAAATCATACAAGGTGTTCAAAATTCTATTCAAAATGTTTAATGGTTTCCCAAATACCACGCAGAAATATTTCATATGGCTCTTTCAACGGTAAAATACGAGAGAAAATGCCATATGAAACATAAAACAGCGAATATCTGCGAAACCGTTAAAAATTTTAAAATACTCTAAATACAAGAAATGTTCATTTTTTAATTCTCCATCTATTGCAAAAATAGTACACAGAGTGTTTCATTAAAAAAAAACGAATAAAAATGATTTTATATTTTAGAAAGTTTGGCGTAGAATTTTGAACATCCTGTATAATTTACGATTGCCATATTTATTAGTAGTGGGAACTATCGAATGAATACTATCGAAACATTCGATATTTGCAATTCATTCGAATAATTCGATAGCTAGTAAGAAAACATTCGTCGAAAACTATTCGAATAAAAATTATCGAATAGATGCGTCATCTGCCTTGAAATATTGTATTCTACTAATTCGGCAGCAAAAACCATTCATTTATAAAATTCATTCATTTATCAAATTCATTTATTCGCCGTCTAGGATCGATTTTAATAAAATATAAACTGGATTTTAGTTGTCGTCCGGCGAATTCAGAAATTGATTTACTCTAGAAACCCGACATTTTTTAGGATTGGCAATGCTACGGAAAGAGTTAGGCATATTTGGTTTTTGTCATCAAATAAAGATAAGGACATTTTTTTTTTTTAAGGTGCTAGTATTTATACAGCAGATTCTCAGTGAGAATATTAACTCCCTGTTTCTAAAATTTCAGTTAAAGGGACGTAAGAACTATAGGAAGTAAATTGCCATATATTCATGTTTTGGTAATATCAAAGAATAGTTTTTAGCATTAGTTAGTTAGGGATATATGTCTATAGTTTTGCATAAGTTTTTTTATTAATATTCTGTTGTTACACTGCAATAATGCTTTTCATGTTTTAGATGATAGATCAAATGATTTCTTTAATGTTTTTAAGCAAAGTACTGTTAATAACAAATTGAATAATAACAGTAATAATTTGCTATGACTATTAACAACAAAATATTTAAATATTTAATAATATAACATTTTTTTAAACTGTAGCAAAATATTTAACAACAAATAGAGGTAATAGTATTTATATTAGATATAATTTATGAAAATATATAGTCTATAAATATTAGAACACAATGGTTTATTAAATAATAATAATTACAAGAACTAATTTGTTATATTAACAACAATTTTTAAAATTAACACAACATAAACATTTATTAATTATTTTCTAAGCATGCAGTGTAATGGAAGGAAAATATAAAAAAAATTAGAAATCAAAATTATTTATATTACTTTTTATTACTTATTTTACTATGCCAGAAACACATCAATATTTATCACAACCACAACTTTACTTTAAAAAATGAATGAAATATTTCTACCTAAAAAGTACATGTAAGAGAATTAGCATAAACAAAATACAAATATTGTTAAGTGTTTTTTAAATTGGCACTGTAAAACTTTCAATTTAATTTTCTCACTTCAAATTTGAGGATAACCATTTACTTAACCATATTTTTTGGTTTGATTCGTGTTTGATCAACTAATTCATATTATTAAAACATCTAAAAATACAAATAATGTATTTTTTAAAATTAATTGTAAGTTCATCTCATGTCTCTTAAAAAAATTGCTATATTTCAAAATTTCCCATTAAAAAATGCAATCTAACCTAACCATAATATACCATAAAAAATTAAATAATTGAACATAATTATATATTTCAAGTGTTATTTGATGTTTGGTCCCATTACCAACATTACCTTATTCGCACACAATCGTCAATTTAAAAAAAACTACTAAATTTTAGTATTTTAAAATGATTTTAATAAACGCAAAAAATAGCATAGTATTTATATAAGTTTTAATCTATTTATTAAAATTTGGAAGAACATAATGCATACGCACAAAATTAATCAAACGAATACTAAATTTCAAATAATTAGAAAGCATTTACGAACATCGTGGCGCAACGATAACCATGAATTTGTGAACGGTCAATGTTGTCTAATACGTTTTAGGCGTTTTACAAATGAATTAAATGATTTTATTCGAATAAAACCATTCGATAGTTGAAATCATTCATTCAGTAACCATTCGATAGTCTAATTCATTCGATAGTTCCCATCGCTAATATTTATAGCAAAGTAAGTACAGACCACCTAAAGTAAATACCTAATATAGTTTTGATTTCAGGACAGATCTTGTATATTTAATATTTTTTCAGAAAAGTGTCAAATTCATGTTTTTGATTTACCACAGATTAATATCTTTGAAACGATTTGAAATAGTCGATTCCAGTTTAGAGATTTTCGTTTTTAATTACTCATATCTTAGGATTATGTAATCAAAAAAAAAAAAGAAAAATATACCAACTAAATTAAAATTTGTAAGTGATCTGATGTAGACACTTTTTTGTGTCTCCCTATAAAAGTTAAAATATTTTCCTGAAATACATCCTAGAACATACTTTAGGTTTGCACTTTAACAAAATTCCCAAGTCTTTTATTCTAGGAACTACAGATGCTCGACATTTATGTCTACGGCACAAGAAGCCACAAATCATCCGTGTATGCATTCTATTTCCTATTGGTCGAGATATTTTGAGGTTAGGGTTAGGGCATTGTTTATTGTTTTTGGTTATGTGGCGAGTTGATTAGCGTGGTTATTTGGAGGGTGTTAATTGATTGGTTTTTTTTTCAGATAGACGTGAATTTAAGGTCAGTAAACACCGAAAAATATTTAAAGCACCGAAATCGAAAATAAATAATAGGTTAGGTAGAAACGTCAAAACAGAAGGCGCGCGCAACACGGGTGATTTGTGGCTTCTTGTGCCGTAGAAATAAGTATGCCCGACGCACTATTTTTTTTCTGGAGGTGTAAAAACCTTACCTGCCAATAATCTTCACACTTTTCGTATTCGTTTCTCAATAGTTCTACACAATCTTCTAATTCCGTACATTTAGCACTGAGTTCTTGATTTTCTTCCTCCATTTTTTTCACCTTTTCTTCCACAAAGGCTATACTAAAATCAGTCTGAGAACTTTGTTCAATAAAACTTTTATCACTAGAAAAATAAAAACAACCAAAAAAAGTTGGTTAATAACATTAAAAATGCCTGATTGTTTCTAAAATACCTGTCCAATGAGTTAGATTCTTGGCTGTTGGACAACTTGTCGAAAAATCTGCGGAGACTATCACATTTCACACATCCTTCGTTGGAATGGCGAGTTAAGTTGATTTCTTTCTTAACATCGCTAATAGTCTTTTCCAGTTCTTTCACTCGGTTTGTTAGTTGCATGGTCGTGGTCGCACTTTTTCCAATTTCCTGTCGAAAAAACAACCGGTGCAGAATATAAGAGGATATCCTTTTAAATTTTGTGCCAAACTTCATTTTGCTCACATATGTTTATAAAGGAATACATTAAGATTAATATTCTCATGCTTTACATAACATCCAAACAAACAATCAAAACAAGAAAGCAAAAAAATGATCGAAAAAAATTATTTGTATATTTTGTGATAAAACAGTTGTTGATGTGTCAGTGGGCAAAAAAATCTTTATCGATAAAAAGGAGGATGAATTTATTAAGTTATTTAGGAGTAATTGCAGCTTGTGTTCAAACAACAAAAATTAATTATTCGTGTAATTATGCTAGGCTGCCGAAAAGACTGTGATAGAAGCATATAATCAAAAGGTCGTGTAATTTTAACCATCTGAAACGTTTTTTTCCATCAGTCGCGTTTAACATTTTTCTTGATATACCGTATGATCGAAAAAAACGGCGTCCAGTTGGCTTGGAAATGACGATCGATGATTCCTCATATAATTTTATATATAAAATGACAGCGATCTCCATTTCATAACCATCGGTGACACCATTTATTTTTTATTGTACATTTGTTTATTTTTAAATTGATTTTCAAACATAATTGAGTAAGTAATTATAATGTATTAGTTAATCAATATATCATAGATATTTTTTAATTTTTAATTAATAACGTTTAAGTAGCTTCATAATAATTTAGTTAAAATTTATGCTAAAATGTAATTGTTATAATATTTAAATATTTAATTAAATAATTAACCCATATTTTTCTTTTTTGAGCAGTGCCTTAAATATCAAACTTATAAAGATTTTTTTCAGCTTATGAACTTATTCCCTATGATCACACTCACCGGCACGAAGAACGGGCACCTTAATATCCATTAATTTTCATGTATTTTAAAGTTTTCTATACAGGGTGTCTCAGAAATAAGTGCAAGTGTTTTAAGGGGTGGTAGATCTCGATGAAAGAAACATATTGTTAAGGTGTATGTGGCGCCATCTGTCGGAGAAGCAAGAAACTAAACCGCAGCGTGTATTGAGAAACCTGACGAATTCACCCTTTGAATAAGAAGACTAAGGAAGGAGCATAATGCTATCCATGTATTCATGCATGGTGGGCGGAAAAAGCACTATCGTGGGGATCCTTGACAGTTCTGTTTGACGATTCATTTGACACATTTGAATTTGATTTGAAATTTTGTGGATTTGTCAGTCTTTACGGAGCTGATTTTATGTTATTTATTATTTATTCTACTACTGATAGTTGTATAAAGGTAGTAAATCTAGATGGAAATTGTGGCAGAACTAAAATTAACAGTGACACTATCGCGATTTATCGAAAAAGACTCTAAAATAGTGGGTTGTGTAGCGTGCGGTAGATCTCGGCAAAAATCGAGTGAAATAATGGAACAACTTTTCGCTAGTAAGTGACTATATAATATACATACGTGTAGTAAACCGATCATTTATGAAATTCACTTAAATTAACTAATTATATATTTTTTCTTGCATTTTTGCTTTTATTTACTACTTGTCAAAGAATCTAGATACGTCAATTTGACTTACCTGCTTCAGTAGCGTATCGGATGTTTATGATTATAAATAATTATTATAACTTATCTATTTTTATTAGAATTTTATATTTTTATAACAATTTTAATAACAATCTAAATAATCTTTACAACCAACATTTATTCACAACGTAAAATAAATATAAAATTATTGAGTCTACCCCACGCCTACCCTACATCATAGTTTTACATTTTTTAAATAAAATTAGAACGGCACTGATAAACCGGAATTTAAGTCGGCCATATTTGAGGCCCATCGCGGTGGATCTAAGATTTTTGATATGCTCCTTCCTTAGTCTTCTTATTCAAAGAATTCACCAGAAAGTAAAATATATTTTTAGGCGCCATCTCTTAATCAAGTCGACAAGTAAGCGAATCAGACAATAGAATTTAATAGTAGATGGCATAAAGTTACCGATAATTTTAGAATGTTCCAGAAACACTCACCACAGCTATATAAAAGGAGCGCGTTCGGCAGTTGGGACAGTTTGAAGTTTGATAATACCGCGTTTTTAAATTGTGAATTAATTGGCGAAGGTGCCAGAAAAGTTAGAGTAATAGTAGTTGCATAAATTGTGTTTTATAATCAGTATAAATTGTGTGTACAGAGTGAGAAAAAAATAAATTCGTTAAGTATTTTATCGTGAGTTTAAATTAGTGGATCCACGGAATCCGTAACAATATTTTCTCTTTATCGTTTTTCAAATAAGTCCAAAATAACGGAGATATTTTACTTTGAAAATTTGCAAAAACCAATAATTTTTGCTAAAATTTTGAAAACTACTGGATCATTTCTGGATTTTCTTTCTTGTAAATTTAATCTAATACCTATGTTGCCATATTATCAAGAAATTAACTAAAAACTAAAAAAATTTTCAAAAATTTTTTCAAAAAATTACGAATTTTCAAAATTTTTTTTCGCGAAAAAACCTCATAGGCTGTTTCTGGGGTTGAACTTGGTTGAACTATACTACCCGAGATACTACCAGTTAAACTACTTGCACTTATTTCTGGGACACCCTGTACAATGTTTAGTGGACCGATTTTGATGATTTTTAGGCAATTTGTAGCTAAATTTATTGGAGATATTTGCTTTTAAAGAAGACACTAACATTTTTTTGTATTTTTCACATTAAAACTATGCCCTTAATCCAGTAAAATTATATCGCCGTATAGAGAGTGAAAATAAAAAAATTACGGGCCAGGTGATTATTTCAGAGTTTGTCAGCGACCGTCTTCTGAGTGTAAAATTAACAAAATCGGAAATTTTCGGTTTTTGAGCAACAGGGGTGGTTTTTTTAAAACTGTACTACAACAAAATAATTAGACGCAAATTGTACATAAGAACATTCTCTATAAGTTCGCCTAATGATTTATTTTATAAGTTTATTATTTCCGGACTTAGCGGCCGTTTCATGAGCCCTTTGGGGTGGTTTTCAAAAAGTTTGTTTTACAGCAAATTGACCCGTATGAAAGTTGTTCAAGGAACTTTTCCTCATGATTTTTTTTGTAGCTTGATTATTTTTGGAGATAGCGTCCAGTTCATGAACAAATTAGGGTAGTTTTCAATGTTACTCTTTTTTCAGCAAATTCACCGTAGGAAACTCGTCCAAAATAAGAGTACATATACGTTTGCCTTATGAACTTTTTTTGTAATTTGACTATTTTTGGCGATAGCGCCCAAAAATCTAAAAAAAAATCAAAAATCCCAGCTATCTCCAAAAATAATGAAGCTACAAAAAAAATCATGAGGAAAAGTTGCTTGTCCATTTATTATGAACAACTTTCATACGGGTCAATTTACTGTAAAACAAACATTTTGAAAACCACCCCAAAGGGCTCATGAAACGGCCGCTAAGTCCGGAAATAATAAACTTATAAAAAAAATTCATTATGCGAACTTATAGAGAATGTTCTTATGTACAATTTGCGTCTAATTATTTTGTTGTAGTACAGTTTTAAAAAACCCACCCCTATTGCTCACAAACCGCAAGTGGAAAATTTCCGATTTTGTTTATTTTACACTCAGAAGACAGTCGCTGACAAACCCTGAAAAAATCAGCTTGCCCGTAATTTTTTTATTTTCAAATGACAATTTTATTGGACTACCTTGCTTTTGGTCACACAACAAAAAAAACACTATTTTATAAGTGCATTAATGAGGACCCAAAGTCAATGCTAAAAAAAAGCTGTAAACCGTTACTGTCTTATTCAAGAGCGAATATCTCCCATAAAAACAAAGCTATTGAGATGAATCAAAAAACAAACTATCGAGAAAAGACCTACCTAGATGATAAAATGATTCTTAAAATTCTTGCTTTGTTAACATATTCCGCAGGGTGTTTCAAACTTTCACTAAAATATCAATTCAATTTTGTTTTCCCTCGTATAATTGACAGATAGAAAGTTTCAGTTTTAATTTCGAAAGAGATACTAAAAAGTCAAATAACTTAGGTACAAATTGCTTAAAAAATCATCAAATTCGGCCCTCTACAACAAAATATATTAAGCTACATCAAAATTTTAAGCTGCCCGTTTTTGGTGCCGGTGAGTGTATTGAGGAAGATGCATATATTTTATTTTTCGCCAGAAACTGTTCAATTTATTAGATTTTTTTTTACCACAATTTTATAAAACGGGCCATTAAAATACTATGGATAACGCAAACGACGCTTCGCGGATTGAAACGATATTCTATTGGTCTGACGTCACCCGCCGTTCTCGTCGACGCGCGATGGCCAGCAGCAGCCAGACGTGTTCCGTTTATGTACGTATTTAGGTGGCGTACTAAGACATTTTTGTTGCTTTTAGCGTTGATTGAAGAAGTTTTTAATGCTTTTTTTGTGCAGTTAGTATTTGTATGTGTTGTGTGTTCTGAGAATTTTTAAGTAATGGCACATTCCGGGTTTGTAAAAGCACAATCAGATAACTTGCCAAAAGTCGATGCTTTTATGTTGGCTGCTTTTATAAATACAAATTCCCAATTTATTGGTGCTGAATTACGAGGAAAAAAACAGAGAGGTATGTAACATTTATTCTTTGTAGAACTGAGGCATATTTAAGTATAAGTAGGTACCTACTGTTACGAACTTTGATATAGTTATAAATATTAATGTTATAAACTTATTTTTCAGATCAGGTAGGGAGACGTATGGAGATAATGCTGTAGGTTATGTATAAGTGAAAAGAGACAAAAATATTTGTTTAGTACGTGGAAAAATAACTCCAGAGCATAGCGTGAAAAAGAAAGTTTTTTTTTTATATATTGACACCTCCTTACCCTTATTATTTTTAAAGATTGTTTTTTACGAAATTATAAGAAACAAATTGTTTATCAGTAATGAAAATATTATACAAAGTCCCATAAGCAAACGCCAAAATTAAGTTACTTTTTAAGTAAAACACCCTATATATTTTAGATTCTTCGGAAATTTCTAGATATTCTAGATATATTTCGTGTATAATATCCTATACCTATCTTCAAATGTTTACGAAATATTGACAGTTGAAAAGCGGAAAATACCTACAATTTTCTGCACCAACCTTTTTTGAGACACCCTGTATAACTAGAATTAATTTTAAAAGTGAGTATATGAAAACCATGCAACTTTTTTATTTAATGTTTTCTTCTAAACTTGCAGTTAATGCTGTATGTGGGTGTCAAAATATAATCAATAACCCTGTACATTCAAATTTCATATACCTATGTAAGACAATAGACATAAATATATGAACTTACATCAAAATCAAACGCTCAGGACAATAATGGGAAAAACAAGAAGAGACCGAATTAAGAACACCGACATCAGGGAACAATGTGAGGTGCAAGACATAGTAAGGTGGGGCAGACAAAGAAAAAGAGGTTGGTACGCCCACGTGAGAAGAATGGATGAGAGAAGACTGCCACGAATTGCATTAGAAGGAAAACCAACAGGGAAAAGAGAACCTGGAAGACCACCTAAGAGATGGAAGGACAGCTGGCAGTCCACCTCCCAAGAACTGTTACAGAGGACCCATCAAAATTAACAGATCGCGAGATCTTAAAAATGAATAAGAAGAAGAAGACATCAAAATGATCTTCACAACAATAAATCGTAAAAATAGAGGATAATTTAATGTTTTTCTTTTCATCTCTTCTCATGGCCTTGGACCATTTTTTTCTGTTTTCGCTCATCCATTACTATTTATAAATATCACTAATTACTCTAATTATGTATTAATTAACACAAATAACTAAAATTTTGACTCGGATTCAACAGCGTTTAAAAGCAACCTGTGTAAAATAAACACGCGTTTGGCTCCACTCAACCAGAAGAACGGCGGGTGACGTCACAGCGGCAAGGCGCGGTAGAGAGCGTTTGCCCGGCCATTTAAATTAACAATATTTAATTATTTTATATCAGAGGCATTTCTTAACCGATATCAACGATTTTTTTTTGTTCAATTTGTAATTATATGAACTATTTTTTAAAACCATTATTTAAAAACATGCATTTTCCTCTTTAGCAGACAAGCCTTGTTTCTAGTATATATCAAAGGTAAGTAAAACTTCTCCATCTAATAAATAAAACCAAAAATACAAAGTGCAAAAAACATTTATTAAACAAAAAGCCATACAGATATGTGTGTATATGTATGTTTAATTATATGGAGAAGCCTTGGAATGATAGCACTAGAGCAAGGCATCTGCGCGCGCTAAATTATATTAATACTGTGTAGTATAGTGGTAAAGTTAGTGAAAAAACAAATAAAATTAGTAGAAAACAAATGCAAAGATGGAAAGACAATGCTATAATGCCCAGCTTCTCCTAAATATGCAGCAATAACATAAATAAATAAGTGAAAAATACAGCATGCTCTAGGTTCATCTAACTAACAACAAAATAAATAAATAAATATTACATACTATAGCTAAAATATTAAACCTTTGACCGAAAACAATTCAAAAAAGCTAAACTTATTAATGTCAAAACAGAAAAAAGGTAAATTTAATTTTAAATAAATTCTAAATTTTAATAGTCAAACTATTTAATTTTCTTACAAACATAATTCCCTGTCAACAAATCAATCAAGCATAATGGCATTCGAAATGTATGAGAAAAAAACTATTAGTGACATTTCACCTAACGACGATAGACAGACAGATATTTGTGCCTGAAGATGGTTGTTAGTTCGAAACGTTCCACACGAGTTATAATGTAAAACTCGCACTTACCTCGTAACTGGGTACAGGAATGTTGTTCTGGATGAGAACTTGTTCCAAAAATGCTACTTTAGCTTGTAATCTGCAAAAATTCAATACAATAAAATTATTAAAATCAATTATTAAAATTACTTATAATGTTCGTTTTAACTTTCTTACCGGTATGATCGAAAAAAAAACGGCGCAGCGTCCAGTTGGCTTAGAAATGACGATCAATGACATTCCCCATATAATTTTACATATAAAATGACAGCTATCTTCATTTCAAAGCCACCGCTGACGCCGTTTTTTTTTTCGATCATCTTATACAGGGTGTTAGAGAAAACCTTCATATGAATGTATGTCGTAAACATCTCAATTTCTGAGATACAGGACGATAATTTTTTGTATTTTTTTTTTATAATAACTCTGATTTTATTATAAATATTGTTACGGATTCCGTGGGTCCACTAATTTAAACTCACGATAAAATACTTAACGGATTTATTTTCTTACTATATACACACAATTTATACTGATTACAACACACAATTAACTATTTAAAAAAAATCATTCGCCAAATTGTCACGATCCACAATTTAAACCTTTGAAAATTGTCACGATCCACAATTTAAACCTTTGAATAAGAAGACTCAGGAAGGAGCATAATGCTATCCATCTATTCATGCATGGTTGGAAAAAGGCCTCTAGGGTGGGGATCCTTGACAGTTCTGTTTGACGATTCATTTGACACATTTGAATTTGATTTGAAATTTTGTGGATTTGTCAGTCTTTACGGAGCTTATTTTATGTTATTTATTATTTATTCTACTACTGATAGTTGTATAAAGGTAGTAAATCTAGATGGAAATTCTGGCAGAACTAAAATTAACAGTGACATTATTGCGATTTATCGAAAAAGAGTCTAAAATAGTTGTTCGTGTAGCGTGCGGTAGATCTCGACAAAAATCGAGTGAAATAATGGAACAACTTTTCGCTAGTAAGTGACTATATAATATACATACGTGTAGTAAACCGATCATTTATGAAATTCACTTAAATTAACTAATTATATATTTTTTCTTGCATTTTTGCTTTTATTTACTACTTGTTAAAAATTAGATGTCAAAGAATTTAGATACGTCAATTTGACTTACCTGCTGTTATAAATAATTATTATAACTTATCTATTTTTATAACAATTTTAATAACTACCAACATTTATTCACAACGTAAAATAAATAAAAATTTATTGAGTCTACCCCACGCCTACCCTACATCATAGTTTTACATTTTTTAAATAAAATTAGAACGGCACTGATAAACCGGAATTTAAGTCGGCCATATTTGAGGCCCATCGCGGTGGACCTAAGATTTTTGATATGCTCCTTCCTTAGTCTTCTTATTCAAAAATTTAAACCAACCGTATTTTTAAACTTGCTCAAAGAAAGTCAGTTTGCTTCAGGGTCAAACCGCTGAAAATCTGATGCGGTGAATTGTGTGGAAATCATGTCTGGGCATCGACTGGAAGGAAATCAAGAAATAAAAAAAAATTGTATATAAAAATAAGCATTTTGATGCACGGAAAACGTGTATCAAATATAACATCAGAGATATTTTGAAAAAAATAGAAAATTTTACCACCCTGTGAAAATTTAAAATGTTTAGGACGCACATTAGAATAGGTCCAAGAATCACCTCCTTAAATATTAGCCGGTCATTAAGAAACACCCTGTACATAAAAACGGACTCTGACGACTCGTGTACTTGTACAAACATTTGTTATTGGGATATACTTGCCATGTCGTGCGAGCGGTTAACTTGTGCAATTATTTGTCACTCGTCGCGAGGCGTGAGCGCCAAGCTTGTTGCAAAAAAATGATATTTACAAAGATAGTATACTTGCCACTTGCCAAGTATGCAATTAGTGGCGTACTTGCCAAATACACGAGTAGTCAGAATCAGCCTTAAGATATACAGTACGATCGAAAAAATAATAGTCTCTGTCTAAATGCGGACTCTGACGACTCGTGTACTTGTACAAAAAAAATGTTGTTTACAAATATAGTATACTTGCCAAGTACACAAATATTGGCGTACTTGCCAAGTACACGAGTCGTCAGAAACCGCCTTAACGACAGGTTACAGTTGTTGTATGTCATTTTAATTCATAGTTCTATATTCAGTCATTTTTTAGGATGTCGTCTGTCGAAGTCAAATCATCCCTGACTCGTTGGAGATACCCTTATTATTTGTTATTGTTTTAGACCCCTGTTAAGTCTGCGTAATAATCACACGGTGTTATGGTCATTTAAACTGAAAATCTTAGTTGTATATTCTACCTGATATTTAGGAATTGAAAGAACAAACAACGTTAAGATGAATTAATTAGAAAAATGGAAATAGGACACGGAATTGAACAAAAAGTGTTTCAAGCCGATCGAGTGAATCGGAGTTGCCGATATATACGTGGTCTATAATTTGAAAACGGTTTAACTCCTAAATTATTTTAGTTCCCGACTGTATATTTGATCTAGTATGTTGAAAATCAGTATTAATAAAAACAAACTCTTAGTTTTACCTGTTAATTTCTTCGTTGTCGCAGGTCGACAATGACTCGGGTTCGGTGTCGAATCCACTTTCGCTCGACGTGAAGGGCACCTCCAGGTTCTCCGGCGTCCTGGACTTGTAGCACTTGCGCAGCTTGCCGAGGCGCGGGCTGCCGTCTGCTTTAAACAAACACAATGTCATTTTATTGTTAATCGAACAAAATCTTATATTAAGGAAATAATTGATGCATTTGAAAGAGATCAGAGATTATCATTGCAATTTTTAAACTTCAAATTTCAAAGCAGTGATCATTAAACTGAAATGGTGCTGTTAAAGTACAGGGTTTGCCATTAAGAGAGAAGGTAAGCTAGCTATAGTTTGGTATTCGTTCAGGATAGAACTTAAAGAATGAAATAACTAAAGGCAAATCAGCTAAGAAAATTACTCAGTTTTCTTTTTCATTTTTTGGTTTTCCTAAAATTTTGGGGTTATGTAATTGAGAGTTTGAGGAGATTTTAGCTTTGCCATTGTGACTTTTTTCTGTTACAACGCGTAAGGTTAATTTTCCAATCCAATCGGTCATTTCAACCATCATCAAACTTTCTTAATTTAAATGCGGACCTAGCTTTCTTTTCACTATTAGATAAGCATCACAACTAAAAATAAACTGTGATATAACATACCGGGCGTGCCTCAAAAGTGGCTCACCCCTATAACTTTTTTATTTTTTCCGATAAAAAATCGAGATTCGGTATGTTAGTATATGACATGAATTACGATTGAGTGACGTATTCAATTGTTTTCGATCATTTCCTGTTTCACCGGAAATGACTACAACTTTTGATTTTTAAATGGCACCATTCAGTATTTTGTTACTTTATTCGGTAGAAAATGACACTCAGAATAGAATGACATATAATTTGTCAACTTTTAAACATTTTTGAATACGGTTTATTTGAAATTGCAACATGCGATTCATAACGACAAATTGACTCAAAATACCAAGCGTGTGGTACCAAATTATTAGTAAAAAATGCTTTTTCCAAATATGCT
Source organism: Sitophilus oryzae (assembly GCF_002938485.1). Lineage (NCBI taxonomy): Eukaryota > Metazoa > Arthropoda > Insecta > Coleoptera > Curculionidae > Sitophilus > Sitophilus oryzae. Next base: position 1,810,091 of record NW_022146926.1, on the reverse strand, counting down.
AATCAGCCACCCTCGTTCCATTTGAAAAAAATTGAGATATGATTAAAAATAAGATTTGAGCATCTTTTAATCGGCCACGACAAGACAGTAAAAACATTAGACGATCAAATATATTTTTCCAAGGCTCCTCGATTAAAAATTAATGATTTTAACACATCCATGGCACTCTAGATTGAAATTTAAAATACAATATGGCATTCTATTCAGAGTGTCATTTTCTATCGAATAAAGTGGAAAAATACCGATGGTCTCATTTAAAAATCAAAATTTGTAGTCATTTTCGACAAAACAGGAAGTGGCCGAAAACAATTGAATACGTCAGTCAATCCGAATTTATGTCATATACTAAGATACCAAATCTCGATTTTTTATCTGAAAAAATAAAGAAGTTATAGGGGTGAGTCACTTTCGAGAGGCCCCCGGTATACCGATTTGGTCATTTTAGAAATGTGGTCTGAAATCAAATGTATTAAAAAGAGATAAAAGTTGCATCAAAAGGATTTTGCATCAAAAGTTCAAACCACACAAGTAGGCGTTTATGGAAAATGTTGCATCTAGGGTTGGAACCTTGTAACCTGTAATAGATTATATTTAGCTTAGATATATTATCTCCATTTCAGTAGTATACATGAAAGTTTTTAAAATAGTTTTTTTTCTATACAAACGTGAAAACCGGCAACACTGTATGCCGCTTTTGACTTTTGATATTGTCTCTCTGTTTGTCAACCGGTCATTTATATTCTCTGTCTTACACGTTAAAATCCAGACCACACTTCTAAAATGACCAAATCGGTATACCATAGTATAGGCAAGCGATAGTCTTGGGCCTATATTCACGGGTCTAGGATAGAGTGACCCGTTTTAAAACTCCTGTCGTGTTGTAATCCCAATGTAAGAGTAGTCGTTTCCAAGTAAACAAAGTCGACACAAAGTACACTTACCGAACTTAAATCTACCTCAATTTTACTTATACATCGCGATAATAAAGCAACATACCTACTGTAACTATGCAAAACATCAAATTTGCCCTAAAAGCATATATTGAAAAGGAAGTCAACGGCTTCTGATTTGAACGCGCATCGTAATTTTAAAAACAAACTAAATCAAATTCACGGTTAGCATTGCAAATAATGTAAATCGAGAGATAATAATACGACACGAGATAATATCAATAATTAACGTGTGTATGTTCCATCCACGGTAGAAAGCGTTTCAAGTGACATCACCCACTAGAAATAGATCCGATTCTGTAACATATCAGACACGACGAACGGTAAATATCAATAATATAGTAACGTGACCTATAGAGACTGTATTCTATTGAAACGAACTTTCTAGAGAAAAAAGCTTTACGTCAAAATCAAAGTAGAATTATACCTAGTTGCCACGATAACCCGTCTCAAATTATGTTCCCTTTATTACGATTAAATAAATGCCTTTATTGTCAAAAAAATTTAAAATTTGTAGACAAAGGTAAAGTAAACAAACAAAAGAGAATACAAAACAAATATACAAATTACATTGTCGGTCTTATTGTTTAAAATAAACATTTATAAATGTTTACAATGTCAAAGAATAAAAAAATAAAAATAAGATTCAAAAATATTTAGTAATTTTATAGTAAATATAGTAATAGCAAATATTAGACCAGTGTTTACAAGATCAAATTTGATTATCAAAATATATGATGTAAGTCATTTACGGCGTAGAAAGCCCTGTCTAGTAAATAAGATTTCAATGCTTTGCGAAATGAAGAAAATGATGTTATGGAGCAGGTGATATTTACAGTGCATTTTTTTTCGAGTTGTATAATATTGAACTTTTAACTAACTCTGAGCGTGGGGTAGGTAGATAAAGATCTTGCCCCGCGTTCCTGAGTGGATAAGTGTGAGATGGTCTTTCTTGAGAAGCTGATACATGCTTACGGATTAGGCAAACGGATTCAAATATAAATAAGGACGGAAGAGTTAATATTTTTATTTTTTTAAAAAAGTCCTGGCAATGAGTTCTGCTGTTTAGTCCCAATGAATATCGAACAGCTCTCTTCTGGAGCTTCTGAATGCGGTCAAATTAAGTCGCACAACACGTACCCCAGAATGGAAGGGCATATCTGAGGTGCGACTTAAAAAGTGCATAATAAACAGTTCTAGCCACTGACAAGTTAAGCTCCTTAGAAACAGATCTTAATGCAAAACAGGCAGAGCTTAATTTTTTGGACAAAGCGTCGATATGCATGTCCCATTTTAGAGAATTGTCTACAAAAAACCCTAAGAATTTTACAGATTTTACGACGTCAATGGTGGTGTTGTTAAGTACAAAAGGCTGTAGCGAGTTTTTATACGACAAAGCTCTAATTTTAGAAATGTTGAAAATCAGGAGGTTCGAATCGCACCAAGATTTAATGGAGATTAAGTCATTTGATATAATCCTATGAAGTACCGTGACGTCCTTGTTGCTCCAAGTGAAGCTAGTGTCGTCCGCAAAAAGACATATTTTACCACTGATGTTTTTGTTAGCAGTTTTGTTAATAAAAAGAAGAAACAAAATAGGGCTTAGTACTGAGCCTTGAGGTACTCCACTAGCTGGTGCTCCGTGTTACTAACTTAGTATTGATTTGCCTCAATTTTTAGGGTTAGTTGAAATATAAAAAGAAAATATAATTTTCACTAGCATAGTTACTTCGAACTTTAAAATAATTTACAGCGATTCCTCTTGATCGATTTGCCTATATTTTCTTTAAGTATATACTATTTTAACGGTTCCCCAGTTACAAGTGACGTCCTCTTTTATTTGACCACCCTGTACAGTTCATACCAAATAATCGTTCATACAGTTCATACCAAATAAACTTTTAGTGACGTGATTATGCTTGACCGGCACAGCGTTGGCCGCTTTTATATATTTTCTTTTAATCAAAATATTCTAGGAAACAAAAATAAAGCCAGGAAACAATAGAAGACAAAATTGAAAATTCCTTAAAAAATATTGGAAAAAAAATTTTTCTCGAATATATTCGGAATTTTTCAAAATGCAATAGGGCATTTTATTGAGCATCAAATTGCGCAACTTTAACCGATCCTGTACCTCTTACGGTTTCCGAAATCCCAATGATGAGCGTCGAATTCGAGCCACCCTGTACAGGGTGGTTCAAATTCGACGCTTTTAAATGGAAACACCCTTTTCTATAGGAGATAGATAAAAACTAATATCGGTGTCTGGAGCTCAATTTTTGTCAAAAACATGAAGGTGAAAACCGCATATCGATATCTGTTACCGTTTCGGAGTTACCGGGTGTTTTTCAAAAATATGCATTTTTAACAAATCGCTGTAACTTTTTTGCTATGGAAAATTTTGCTATTTTTATGAAAACATTTCCAAAGCACCTTTTTACGTAGAATTTAATGGTTTAAGTATAATTTTTTTAAAATTAATAATTTAAGAATTATCAACAGAAAATTTGATTTTTTATATGGGACACCCTGTATATTTTTAATTTACTGAAAAGAATTTAAAATTACCTTTCCAAAAATATAACACACTTGATATTTTGCTCGATTCCTTTTCGAGATATAGAGTATATAAAAATTCGCCCGCTTTAAATAAGTAGGCTTTGAACGGCACCGGCTGTAATGCAAAAAAATTCTAGCTGTGAGCATCAATTAAAACGGAAATAATATTTGCTGTGAGAGATGCAGAATTTTATAACAATTTTAAATATATTTAACCAACATCTCTTCTTCTTTACGTGCCGTCTCTTTCGTGGAGGTTGGCGATCACATTGGCAAAATCTTCACGATTCTCGGCTTTCCCTATAAGTTCTTCAAAAGTTAGGTGAGTCCAGTTTCTGATGTTTCTCAACCAAGATAGTTTCTTCCTGCCGAGACCTCTCTTTCCTTCAATCTTACCCTTAACTATCAATTGTAAGACGTGGTATTTTCATTTCTCAATATATGCCCTAAGTATGATGTTTTTCTTATTTTTATTATATTGAGCAATTCTCTCTCTCTGCCTATTCTGTTGTAGACTTCGGTATTTGTGATATGGGCTGTCCATGGAATTTTAAGCATTCTTCGATATATCCATGTTTCGAACGATTCGAGGCGATTCATCTCTTGAACTTTCAGTGTCCATGTTTCTGCTCCGTAGAATAGGATTGACCAAACATAACACTTAACGAGCCTAGTTCTCAACTCTAGGTCCAATCTGGGGTTCTGGCAGACGTTCTTCATTTTTAAAAATGCATTTCTCGCTTGTTCTAGTCTGGTTTTTATTTCCACGTCGTTGTTCAAGGTGTTAACTATCCAGGACCCCAAATATTTGAACTTGTAGACCTGTTCTAAGGTATTGCCCTCTATTTTAATAGGAATTGATACATTTTGGTTCTTTGACCAACATTAACACATTTAAACTATATCTAATAACAATAAAAATAAATAGCAAACCAAGACATGAGATTTTGCTACAGGCGTTCGACATATCGACCGTCTTCTGTTATGGACAGACGGGGTAGTTTTTGAACATTTCTCGCGGAATTCATTAACTCAATGAGGGTGAAAGATACCCTCTCATAACTGCTAAGTATTTCTAATTCTTGCCTAGATTATACGGAAGAATAAGGAACATTTATTCTTCCGCAAATATATCCATAGGATTATAGATCCGTGGGCACTAAGTCAGGCGGCCTCGACGGCCAACGGCTGGGATCTTGGTTAGCTATTCAATTATTCTTTAAATTGGCTGCAAACATTTGCTGATAACTTCAGCGTTTAGAGGCGGTGCCTCGTCTTGCTGGAGAAATATGTTTTCCAGTTCCATTAAGGGCATATCATCAATAAGGGGTCCAAAGCCTACTAGTTAAAAGTGGCAAACTTTTAAAAATTCTGTATTTCGAAGGGGAATATAACAAAGTATCAAGTGTGCTATATTTTTGGAAAGGTAATTTTAAATTCTTTTCGGTTAGTTAAAAATATAGAGGGTGTCCCAAATAAAAAATCAATTTTTCTATTGATAACTCTCAAATTATTAATTTTAAAAAAATTATACTTATACCATTAAATTCTACGTAAAAAGGTGCTTTGGAAATGTTTTCATAGAAATACAAAATTTTCCATAGCAAAAAAGTTACAGCGATTTGTTAAAAATGCACATTTTTGAAAAACGCCCCGTAACTCCTAAACGGTAAATCGTATTGATATGCGGTTTTCACCATCATGTTTTTGGTGAAAATTGAGCTCCAGACACCGATATTAGTTTTCGTCTATCTGCTATAGAAAAGGGTGTTTCCATTTAAAAGCGTCGAATTTGACCCACCCTGTACAGTCTGTCATAACTTATGTTTTAAAATTATATGAATAAATAATCAGAAACAAATTCACCAAACAAATTATGTTAACAATGCAAACAAATTATAGTATTGGAACATGCAATAAAGAATTTGTTTTTCATCTTCATTTATCTCAAAATATATATGCATCTACAACAATTGACATTCAAAATAACACTTATCTATGTGTATCCGAGCATTGGACCATGTACCTACAGATTCCAACTAATCATGCTTATTGCAATCCAAACTTTAAAACGAGAAAAAGATAATCTTTCTCTAGAGGTGACATCACTTCAAGGATGACAAGTTATAGTAGTGATTATCAATCTTGTTTTTATTATTTATTTTTTAATTCGTGAACATTTGGTATTTTTACTATGTATTTATATAATTATCAATTACCTACTATGACATGACAAACGTGTAACTCGAGTAGATATTTATATTAAGTACATAAAATATTACAAACTCTTCATTCTTGTTTCAGCATTTATTTTTTTTAGTATTTTAAAAATATTAGTCTCAAGTAGCAGATATCATGAGAATTTTTTACTTGTTGCGACATTAGAAATTACATCTGTATGCACAGATGACACATGTTCTGAAAGATATCAATTTTCCTATTTGATACTGATTTCTGAAACATAAACCAAAAAATTACATAAAATAAAATTTCCTTGTGTGAATTAAAATGGCAGCAACAACTGTCACTGCTTGCGTGATTACCAATGAAATTTCAACAATTTTGTCGTAAACATCCATGTTTGTTCTTCTCAAGTTCACTAAACACAACATTTAATTGAAAAAACTGCAGGTAAAACTTTCAGTGTGTATGTTAGTCTTTAACCCGTCTTACCTAACAATGGTAAAACCGTTGATTGAAAGAATTGGGAAGATATGCAACCTAATGGGCGAATTCGTGACAAGGCTGATTTAATTTCTCCTTACGTCTCAAGTACTGTACGGTGGAGACACCAATCGTTCTCCGGTCAACGCATAAAACACTTATTTTCTCTAATTCGGCCAGCGAAGGCATATCGAAGACGCTGTGGATCTGAAAGCGACAGTGTTGCCATATTAAAATGTGTAATATCTGTAATACCTATGACGAAAATATCTTTGGATGAAAAATCCGCGTTTATATATTGAAAATTAATTCGTGTCAAACATAGAATAAACAACAAAAATAAAAATTCTTTTATAGGTACTGAATATGTCGTATGATCGAAAAAAGTCGTTTAGTTGGCTTGGAAATGACGATTATTGATATTTGCCATAATATTTTACATATGAAATAACAGCGATCTTCATTTCCAAGCCAACTCTGACGCCGTTCTTGTTTAATCATATAATATTATATTTACATTGTTTAATGATAGAAAATCCGTATTATTAACGTACTGGACGCAAAATCCGTAAATCTACGGATTAATCCGTAGTTCTGGCAACACTGGCATATCAGCGCGCAGCGACGCAGAACTAAACTAAATCTCGAACATGTTTTGTGCCACGAAATCGTCCATAAGGTTGCGCATCTTCTTATTTCTTCAATTAACGGTTAAACGGTTAAAAAAAAGGTCCGATTAAATTTATATCTCCGAAGCTAAAGTTCCAAGAAAAGTCGTAATATATCTACAAATTCATTTACCCCTAGTAGATATAAAAAGCATTTTTGGTAAACTCTGTCTCAAATAGTTTCTGAAAAATAAAAGTAATTTTCTTAAAAAGGTCCGATTAAATTTATATCTCCGAAACTAAAGTTCCAAGAAAAGTTGTAATATATCTACAAATTCATTTACCCCTAGTAGATACAAAAAGCATTTTTGGTAAACACTGTCTCAAATAGTTTCTGAAAAATAAAATTAATTTTCTTAAAAAAGGTCCGATTAGGACGAACGTTAGTTTTCTATCTCTTAGTTTGCCGTTTTAACTCGCAGGCAAAACTGACAAGTAAATCGTTATGTGTATACGTGGCTTAAGACCTTCCTGATGGTACTTTTTGTAAGAAAATATTCCCGATAGCTGCTTTTCAAATTGATCAATCTGTGTTAACAGAATATTGAAATTGATAACAAAAAATTGACATTAAAGGAAAATAAGTTGATTTATGATATTAAAATAACTACAGCTAGTTTATTTTCGTTACTCAAGGTATATACAGTTTCTTTACAATTTACTTTGAAAATTACTTTATTTTACAATAAGTTATTGTTCGTATCGACTATTAATCACTGCTCGCTGACATAACTGGGTTAGATCACCCATAATACCCATACAGACCCGCTACACATACCAGGTGATACACATGTGTTAATTATTCCGGTATTACTTGAAGGCTACGACCACACGAATTTTCAAAGGAATATTAAGCAGGTGTGTGTGTATAGAACTTACCGAATAGGTATTTGAAAGATGCATAATATATTAACCATGTGAAGGAAAACATTTATTATAACGAAACATATATAAATCAAGCGGTTTCAAATCACGACTACGCCAAAAAAAAAAAGTCATGGTACCGATGCTTTCACCAGCATCCGATAATTAGCACTAATTTTAAATCAGTGGCATACGTGATTTTTTTTAATTACTTATATTTCGACTACCCAACGGAAAGTCCCCCAACGAAAATAAAATAAAAAAGTCTTTGCCCTGACCCGGATTCGAACTCTGAATCATCGGTTCGTGGTCGGAAACTCTACGCACTGCGCTATGGAGACACGTTCGATTTATATTCAATACTAGAATTTAAAGGACTAATAAAAATATAGGACCTTTTTTCAATGCGCAGTAGAGAACGCAACGTTTACCGGCAGCCAGACGGGCCGCATGCTTTTCTAGGGAGCATAGTAAAAGATATATCAAAGAGTCAGACGTCTTAAAATACTTGTTTTTCCGACGTTGCTAGCTCGCGTACTATAACGCCAAATTTAAATTCCAGTTAGTCAGCCCGGCGCCGAATATCTCCATGGTTTGGGTTGGAGAGTTTTTCAGATAACTGTTCAAATTTCTTTACCTAAAAACCTTATTCGAAGTATTAGGAACATTTTAAAATTAATAAAATACAGCATAAACGATCTTCATCAGCGTATTGGACGCAATAGATTGATGAAAATTAAAAAAAAAACAGAATTAAAAAAAGATCGTAACCATATGATATGTAGATTATAGTAAATTCTGAATACAGAAAAGTAAAATAGCATATCCACATAAAACCGGAAAAGCGGTATTAGCATCAATTGAATTGCGAGATGAACATTAAAAATAAAAAAGGGTCAAACAATAAAAGATTTAAAATGGCGACAGTAACGGAAAACGTAATAATAGCACACGGCAGTTTTCACCGGTGGGTGATGATTTGGGAATTTGCAATTGTAAACAAAATGGCACTTAATTCCATTAACTTCTATTGGCATTGGAACAAAAAAGGTTATTAACCCTCAAATGAAAAAACCAATAAAAACGTAAACATATTATTAGCTGCATTTCCAGATATAGAATAAACCTCTTTTTCTATATGTAATAGTATGACTTTAAAATACATAGATTACCTTATTTTAAATGATAGTAGGTAGTTAAAAAATTATAATCTCTGATCAATATAATCTCTGATTAAGAGGATATCATGTTTATTCACTATTTTATATTTGTATGTTATCTTGTAATTTACTTTGTAATTATTTAATTTGGTAAATGTTTTACCAGAGTACGTAGATCGCCGAGTAGCGACAGAAACCGTCGGCTCTTTTGATGTGGTGGGATCAAATTTTCTTTCTCTCTCTTTTGACGTGTTTGACAGATAATTAGTAATATAAGATAGATAATATAAGATATATATATATAAGTAATATAAGATAGATAATATATATAGATAATAATAAGACACGTATTTAACTGCTCAACTTATGAAGTGGTCCTATAAACATGGTATACACTGCTCACAGTTTGTTTGCTGCTCACAGTGGAATAAATTATAAAGTTTTATACATATCTTTTTTGTTTTGTTTTATCCTTATTTCTAAATTTGAATGTATAAAATATCTTACTGCTAATAAATAAGTAAAAAAACGATTCGTTGCCTGAGGTATACTAGAAATAAAGTATATAGAGATATTTGATAAATGGCAACAGTGGCAACTTCACTTCTTCGTATGACAGATAACCTACTTATTTCGCGCAGCCGCAAAGAAAATTGAAAACGGGACTGTCGCTACTCGTCGGTTAAGGTACTCTGGTTTTACTTTGTAACTGGATTATTTTGAATAAACATTATTATTATTATTTTACAGGATGTCCCAGAAATAAGTACAGATATTTTATCTGGTAGTATATTTCGACCCCAGAAACACGCCTGTGAGGTTTTTTCGCAAAAAAAATAAAATTTGGAATTTGAATTTTTTTTTAGTTTTTAATTAAAAAACATTATTTCTTGATAATATGGCAACATAGGTAGTAGATTAAATTTACAAGAAAGAAAACCCAGAAAGATCCAGTGATTCTCAAAATTTAAGCAAAAAATCATTTTTTTTGGAAATTTTCAACGTAAAAATAACTCGGTTATTTTGGACTTATTTGAAAAACAGTAAAGAGAAAATATGTTTCTTTTCTCGAGATCAACTCCTTAAAATAGCTGTACTTATTTCTGGGACATCTTGTATTATTATCAAAAAAAAATTATCAGAGAGATTATGAAAATGGATAGAGATGAGTAATTCTTATGGTAAATTTTAAATTATAGTACCACAGATTAGGTATCCTATAAGTATACAGATAAAAATCTTGTCCCTAATTCGTGGTACGAAAATTGTTTTTTATGACGATGTGCAAACGAGTCAAATTTCCTGTGCGCAAAAATAAACTCGCGTAAAATAACAATAAACAGCGTAATAGAGAGATATCGCTAAACCGAATAGCGTACATGGACGTTAATAAGGCCGGTGTTATTTCCTTTACGTGAGGTGGTATTAACTCTCTTCATTTATAGTTATCGGATCGGAAAGAACTCTGTTCGCGTCGCGTCCGCTATTTAAACTTAACCTAACTTTGAATTTAAAACTTTGAAATTGTTTTGTTTACTAGGTATTTTAAAACTAATGGGCTAAAGTGCTTATTTCCAGTGCTTTATTGTTCAACGTCTGCCAGTGGGTTTAGGGCAACAAGCAACAAATTCTCTTCGAAGGGCTAAGTCGTCATCTGCTGTAAACCTAATCCTCTTTATAGGTTCTTTAGTATTGGAAGAGGTGGAATCCATATGTTGCGCCATATTTATTTAATTAAAACTAATCCCAGCTACTTAAATATCAAATTACCTAATAAAACTAAAGCAATAATTCAAAACAATTCAAACATAACCTAAAATAAAATATCTCGCCGGCCGGCTCCGGTTGTGAAATACCCGCACATGCCCATTTACGCAATTTTTAAACGTTATCAGAGGTTATTTAGAAAGAGCGCTTGGTGTAATTGATCCGCAAATTACGTCAGGCGGTAACGTTATTAGCGAGTGTTGCGTTAAAAATTGACTCGCGCATATCGTAACCATGATAAGGTACGTGTAAATACTGGATGACGCTATTCGGTTTTCCGATATCTCTCTAATAACTGTGCCGGTCAGGCGCTGTGCACAATTTCAGAGGCTATAAGTGGGCGTGCTATGTGCGCAAACTAGTCACCTAACTAGTGCCCGATTCCGAAAATTGGAACCACGAAAAACAATAAAGAAAAAACAAAGATTATAATCTGTATAATCTGTGATAGTACTAACTATCAATATACCGGATGTATTAGTTTTTATAAGTTTCTTTTATTTTGTTCTTTAAAAGTGCGAGATAAAATAGAAAAATCTTAAAAAAAGTTTAATAAATTAGGAACTACAAACTGTTGTTCAACAGAAAAACAAGTATTGGCATATCTTCCCAAAAATGGAACAAATTCTATTAATCTGAAAGCGAATGTGACTTGAGGACGAGGAATATAATGAAGGAAGATCTGTTTCGTAGAAAATGAAACAGTACCAACGTTAGGAATGGAATACATTTCTAATATATAGAGTGTTAATTTTGTTGCAGTTGTTTATAATATAAATAATATTTTAACGTTTATTTTTTCTTGTCATAAGTTTGGCGTAGAATTTTGAACAACCTGTACGATTTAAGATTACGATATTTATAGCAAAGTAAGTACAGACCATCGATAGTTAAGTACTTAATAGTACAGTTTTGATTTATTGTATTTTTAATATATTTTTTTCAAAAAAGGCTAAAAAAATTAATATTTTACTTAATAGTACAGTTTTGATTTATTGTATTTTTAATATATTTTTTTCAAAAAAGGCTAAAAAAATAAATATTTTTTATTTATTCATTAATAACTCTGAAACTAAAAACATATTTAATAATAACTTAGGATTATAAGTGATCAGAAAGGAAGCCTAAAATGCAATAATATACAGCACGGTGATCCACTAAAACAAGCATCCCTATCCCCGCACAATTTTTTGAGCCACCCTGTAGAAGTAAAGAAATTTTCTTGAAATAGGCCTTAGTACACTGTTTAGGCACGCACCTAAACAAAACTCTTAAATTCTTTTTAAAAAACATGTTCTTTAAAAAGAACATGTAAGAAACCCTCTATGTTTAGGTCAAAAGTAGATTATTTTTGTGTAAAAAAGATCAAAAGTAGATTATTTTTGTGTAATATTTTAAATATCTGTCTGTCAAAATTATAAATAAATTCTCTCGCCCGACAATCGAAAGAATACCATACAATTGAAAAAAAAACAGCGTCAGAATTAGCTTGGAAATAAACATCGCTGCATTTCATATGAAAAATTACGCCAACTCCAAATCATACAGTATATTTTGTGGATAAACAATCAATTGTATTAAACTCTGTATCCCAACGTTGTTACTGTTACACAATTTGTTCCTAGTAATAACGCAATATCAAATCAAATCAAATATAATTTCTTTAAAAAATCAATGTAATTTCACAAACGTATCATGACCATAACATTTCTATGACCTATTAACCCATAAGTCGCGTCCCCTCACCCCTCAATGCACCCGAAAAATAATTTACCTTTAGTTTTCATTTTCGCAAAAGACTCTTGTTCATTCCAAACAACCATGAGTATTTTTGTCCGAGAAGAAAAAAAAACGATTTTTCAAAAACAAACCAAACACAAATAATTGACGCAAGTTCGAAATAAACGAATTAACAAAGAAAAACAATTGAACTGTGCACCCCGCGATCACCGTCCACCGCCAACTGCGCTTCGCGTTCTGGCCATATCTGGCGGTGCGACGATCGGCGGTTGTTTGGAGACGCGCGGCCGCCTGCGTTCTTTTCGATCCTTCGTTTATTTTTTCTTGTCTTCGTCCCAAGAGGACCGGTTTGGTTTGGCGTGCCGTGTTTGAAGTCGCGTGGGCGCAAAAAGAAAAGTAAAAAGGAACGGACGCGTGTGGTTGCCAAGGATGTTTCGTGCCTTCCCCCGATTTTTTTCTCAACACCTGCACCTTCCCATAGAGTAATAAAATTACAGAGAAGTCGCATTCGTAAATCTGCATTTGTTACATTAACATCACAGAGATTAAAAAACGACCGAAGTCTGAATCAACGTACCTGTTGGCTTCTGACAATCCTTTAAGTTCCCACAGACAAGTAAGAATTTGTCAAACAAGTAGGTACCTGGCTAAAGTATATCCCAACATCCTTCAGGCAGATATACCGGGTGCGTCTCAAAAGTGGCTCACCCCTATAACTTTTTTATTTTTTCAGATAAAGAAACGAAATTTGGTATGTTGGTAGGTATATGGCATAAATTAGGATAGATTGACGTATTCACTTGCTTTTTGGTCACTTCCTGTTTCACCGGAAATGTCTACAACTTTTGATTTTTAAATGGCACCCTCGGTATATTTCTACTTTATTCAATAGAAAATGACACTCTGAATGGAATGACATATCATATGTCAACTTTTGACATTTCGTTTAAAAACAAATCGTACTTTAAATTTCAATCTAGAGTGCTATGGCTGTGTTAAAAACACTAATTTTTAATCAAGGAGCCTTGGAAAAATAGTTTTGATCGTCTAATGTTTTTCGTGTCTTATCCTGGCCGGTTAAAAGATGGCCAAATCGGATTTTTAATAATATCCCAATTTTTTCAAAGGGAACACGGGTGGCTCATTAGCATATTTGAAAAAAGAATTTTTTTACGAATAATTTGGTACTACACACTTGGTATTTCGAGTCAAATTGTCCTTATGAACCGCAGGTTACAATTTAAAATAAACCATATGCGAATATGTCAAAAGTTGACATACAATATGTCATTCTATTCAGAGTGTCATTTTCTATCGAATAAAGTAGAAATATACCGAGGGTGCCATTTAAAAATCAAAAGTTGTAGTCACTTCCGGTGAAACAGGAAGTGACCAAAAACAATTGAATACGCCAATCAACCCTAATTTATGTCATATACTAACATATAGTCTGTCCAACGAGAAGAGCCTTGTCAGTGATAGATGTGTCTGTCATTTTAATTTCAAAGTAGTTTGTTTTATTTTACAAAGAAATAAGTTGGTACAACTGGAACGCATAGGAAATATTTAAAATTAGATTGACAAGATGACAAGTGATTACTTCAAAATATTGTGAAAAAACTGTATAAAACTGAAAAAATGTAATCGAGTTATTTTATTTAATAAAAACGGTGTGTTAATACAAAACAAACAAGAACAAGACACTACATACCAAAAAAAATTAAAAAAGAACTATTTTTTACTTTCAAGCTTTATGAAACTACCCGCATTTATGATTATATTTATCAATATAACTTATGTACAAATACAAATTTGTAATATTCCACAGGAATAAGTAAATAAAACAAACGGTATACCAAACAAACTATTTTATTAATAATAACACCTACCAAATTTTATACCTTAAAGGTTGATTAATTAACTTTAATCTTAATTTTTTTAAACCAGTACCTTTTGACATTATTTTTCTGCAGTACTAAAATCCATTATTTACCTATCGTGTGATGTCGATATTTTACAGCTACTCCAGTTTTTAGCATGTGTTTAGTTTGATCCTTCTACCATATACGAGATGCACTTATCTACGACGAGATGGTATACAAACTTTATCGATGGCAACTTCATTGGTGTATAATACTTTCTGTCTGGGCAGCGAGTATTAACCATAAACTATGCTCTGGCTCTACAGTTAATTTTCACTCGATTTTTCCTCCACTTGACTTCAAAAAACACAAAACACACGTAATAATACGAATCAAAATGCATCATCTTCCAAAACGCAGGGTATTTAACAAAAGTTGACACAAAATTATAACCTATAATTTGGCAAGACTTTGACAAGCGTCAAAAATGACAAAAATCTAAAAGCGAGTTCATACGCATCGGCGTCCGTTTATCGTTCATCGTTCCGTCAAACCAATAAAATTGAAATACGATCTGTCATTTTTTAAATAAACCAATAAAACTGGTTAAAAACAACAAGACACGACGCATGACGGATTTATATTTAAACCCATCCATAGATAACTTAAAAATTATTAGAAACTTCTTTTAGTAAAATAAATAGATTGGTATGGGATGTCATCTGCTTTTCTTCTGGTCTAATAATTATTTAGTCAACATGTTTAATTTATGTCAATAATGACAGGTATTGATAATTTCGATTTCAAATATCTCAAAAACCACTACTCGTAGCGATTTTTACCAAAAAAAAAACTTTTTCACGTAAAAAACGTCGTAAATGTATATTTTTTCCTCAGTAGTTTTATACAGGTACGGAAGAAAAGTTATTACTCTTCAAACCAGTTAAAAAATATGTAGGTGGCGCCCTCTACTAGTAGGAGTCATATTGACATCAAAATCAAATGTCTCATGACAAAAAACTCCCAGACACCAATTTTTGTCCAAATATTGACGTTACTTCAGAATTTATTTAGAAAAAATCGAAATAAAAAGAAAATTTCTACACCCTGTATCTCCGAAACTAAGTATTTTAGGACATACACTTATACGAACTTTTTTACGTATTTTTAGCTGCAGAATATGTTGCCGAAGTTTCCGGAATACAGTTCAGACCACCCGGTATACTCTCTTTGTAGTTGGGTCCATTGTTGTCTATTGTTGGCTATGCGGGCCCAAGTTATCCCTGCTAATTTCATAGTCCCATCTCAGGACTGGTCTTCCTTTAGGTCTCTTAATTCCTTTTTTTGTTGTCCGTCCTTCTTGTCAGGTTTCCTGCCCATTGCCATTTGAGGAATTTGACTCCGTGGATGACATCAATTATCATGAGTCTTTTATCGTATCCACTCTATTCTTTTACGGTTTTTCTTGGTTATTTCCAGCATATTTCGTTCCACTGAACGTTGTGCGACCTACAATTTCCTTATGATGTCCGTTTTAAATGCCCAGGTTTAGCATGCATAAATCATGACTGGTGGTCGAATGTTTTCTTCTTTAGACAAAGGGACATTCTAGATTTGAGTATGATTAGTTTCTTCCCCTCATTCCCCCCATTTTTTCTTTATCACAATTTAGCCTCTCAGTGTTTACAAAGTCAAGTGCTTAAAAGTAATTTTCACCATAATTGCCATACCATATTTCACTTTAATTTTAAACCCTTTAGAAAAAACTTGAAAATGCAAATTAGTCCATAATACTTTCTTATAAAAAACATAACAACGCTATTCATTAAACGACATATTTAATTCTTACAACACTGTTGAAATCTTGTCCGCGAAATGCGGAACGCTCCGTAAGCTAAGTCATATAACAAGTTTACAAGAACGGTAGTACATCAGATGATCCAAGAAGAAAGAAAAAGTACAAGGGTCATCGTACAGGTACCACGGACAACATCGAACAAATTGCATACGATTGCATACGTCCCGAAGAGAAAGCACCGACACGAATGATTTATTCGAAATATCGGTAACAAGGTAGAGAAATCCGGCTTTTTGCCTGGCCAACGATAACCGTAATAAGGCAAGAACGAAATTTGATTTTAACGAAACGCCCGGTAAAAAACACATAGAGGTTTATTATTATTCCGATAGCCGGTACTAATAGTTCGATTTCGTTTTTTTTTTCGGTTCCGCGTAAAATTACGCTTTATAATAATAACCAGGCTACAAAATGTAATATCAATTTTTTTTAGTTTCATTTCAATAGTAACGGTTCATCTAAACTACTTATAATTTGGATTTTTTTAGAAATATTAATAGAAACCCGTCCAAACAACACACGTCCGTTTAAATATAACTAGCTCTGAGTATCTGTAGAAGATGGTAAAGTTAGAGCCCCGTCTAGACCTAACGTTTTACCTGTTCAGCCAAAACCCATATGTAAAACATTGTGCGTGGACGAAAAAACGGATGTTTTACTTGATATAATAAGGTGTTTTAATATGTTATTATTTTATTATACAGGGTGTTTCAAAACAAAACAAACAAACAAACAAACGCCTTATTGCACAAAAAGCCAAAACAGCTTCATCGACAAAGCAAAACAAAAAAGCACAAAAACAAATATACAAATAAACAAATAAAAATGTCATACAATGCAAATCAATTCAAAAAAAAATTTACGTCATAAAATTACAAATAAAACATATATGGACATTGCAGAACACAGGCGTATCTAGAAAATTTTACAAAAGGAAAACTGTAAATGGATAAACTAATGTTATATATTATAAAATCAAGAGTTATAAAATATTAAATATTAAATTTTTTATAAAGACCTTTAACCAGTGTGTGAGATGATCAAAATTGTAAAATTCAAAATTGTTCATGATTAAACATCAACAAAAAAGTCGTTTACCGCATATAGGGCTCTCTCCAGTAAGTATGATTTCAGAGCTTTGCGAAATGCGGGAAAGAATGAAAGTGACTTGATATTCGAAGGCAAATGATTGTACATTTTCTTGGCCTTGTACAGTATTGAGCCCTTAACTAGTTCTGAGCTCGGGGTTGGCAGATAAATATCGTGCTCCGCATTCCTAAGTGGATAGTTGTGAGAAGGCCTCTCCGGAATAGAGAATATGTGCTTGCGGATTAAGCAAACGGATTCAAAAATGAATAAGGAAGGAAGAGTCAGTATTTTGAAATTTTTAAAGAAATTCTGGCAGTGAGTTCTACTGTTTAGTCCCAATAAGTATCGAACTGCTCTCTTTTGAAGTTTGAAAATACGATCAAATTTTGTCGCGCAGCAAGTACCCCAGAATGGAAGGGCATAACGAAGATGCGACTCAAAAAGGGCATAATAGACCATTCTAGAGCTTGATGAGTTAAGTTCCTTAGAAAGTGATCTTAGCGCAAAACAGGCAGCGCTTAGTTTCTTTGATAAGGCTTCGATGTGCAAGTCCCATTTTAACGAGTTGTCTACAACAAGTCCTAAGAATCTCACAGAGTCCACGACGTCAATAGTGGTGTTATTAAGTACAAAAGGTTGTATAGTACTTTTATATGACAAAACTTTAGTTTTTGAAAGGTTGAGGCATAGGAGATTAGAATCGCACCAAGATTTAATGGTGCGTAAGTCACTGGATATAGTACTATATAGTGCCGTAACATCTTGGCCGCTCCAAGTGAAACTAGTGTCGTCCGCAAAGAGGCAGATTTTACCGCTAATGTCTAGACTTGCAATGTCGTTGATAAACACCAGAAATAAAATAGGGCCAAGTACTGAACCCTGAGGGACACCGCATTCTATAGGGTTACAAGAAGACATAGACGTATCAATCCTCACAAGCTGCCTTCTGTTGCCAAGATACGACTTAAGCCATTCGAGCGGCACTCCCCTGAATCCAAAGTATTGCAATTTGTTAATTAAGATATTATGATTTACACAGTCGAAAGCCTTAGAGAAATCACAGAAAATTGTAGCTGTAGAGTGATGGCTATTCAGACTAGAGTATACATTATTAAAAAGGTCGAACATAGCATCATGTGTGCAACTCTTACTTAGAAATCCAAATTGATGGGTAGAAAGTACTTTATATTTAAGGAGAAAAGATAGAAGCCTTTTTTTCACCAATCTTTCAATGATCTTAGATAATGTGGGCAGGAGAGCAATTGGGCGATAGTTCGAAGCTTGATCTTTATCTCCTCCTTTATGCAGAGGAATAATTATTGCTGTCTTAAGGCAGTTTGGAAAAACTCCTTTTAAAACAAATGCGAAAAACTTCAGGGGGTGATTCCTTGTTCAAAATAAAGAGTAGTTTGCTTCATAAACGTTGGGTCCAAAGTCAACCATTAGGGAGATATGGTGGTACAAAGATGGCGGAAAAATAATGTTTTTATTTTTTATCTTGAAAACGAAAAGCGATAGACTAATGAAATTTTATGGAAGCTTTACTGTTATGAAAACACACTTTCTGGTAATGTTTTCACTTTTTTAAAATGAGTGGAAGGGGTTGAAATAAACTACCCCTATCATTCTTGTTAACGATATTTAAAGAAAACTAGAATATCTAAAAATGTTTTTTGTCCTGACATGTAATGCTTTACATTTTATTTTTTAATTTCAAATCGGTGAGTTCTATCAAAAAAACACAAGAGATAAAAAAGTTTCCAAACTATCCAAATTAATTTTTTTGCATGTGTTTGATAAGATTGTTTTTTTTTAATTTCGTTAACAAGAATGATAGGGTAGTTTATTTCAACCCCTTCCACTCATTTTAAAAAAGTGAGAAAATTACCAGAAAGTGTGTTTTCATAACAGTAATGCTTCGCTTTTCGTTTTCAAGATAAAAAATAAAAACATTATTTTTCCGCCATCTTTGTACCGCGATATCTCCCTAATGGTTGACTTTTGACCCAACATTCATAAAGCAAACTACCCTTTATTTTGAACAAGGAATCACCCTCTGAAATTTTTTGCATTTGTTTTGAAACACCCTGTATAACTGGGTGGCGTCTCAAAAGTAGTGATGGGAAAAACCGATTAATTTCAATAATCGAGTACTCGAGTATCAAGCGATTGCAATAACCGATCTCGATCGCTCGAGCGAAATATCGCTCGTATTTAAAAATACGGGTTTTCGTCCGCCGGCCGCTTGTTGTAAGTACTCGATAACGCCAAGCGCCAAGCAGTAAGTTGCGTGCGCAGGGTACAGATTCTTTCGGTGATGAATGGCAAGTAGCAAACGACGAGCGATTCGCTTGATCGCTTGATTTAGTTTATTTCAAAGTATTGTCGATGTAGGTCGTAAAATTTTGTCTCTCAGATACGCAATGGATAAATATATATACGGCGTCGTATAAATTTGCTACCTGCAATGCATGTAGAAAATTCGCTCGGCTTTTTATCGAGTATGTCACATTAAAATCGGCTTTCAATTTATTTCATTCTAGGATCACTTGCATCGCTCGTTCCTAATCGAGCGATGTCGGTTATTTATATAATCGAGTACTCGAGCGAAATTTCGCTCGAATGATCCCATCACTACTCAAAAATGGCTCACCCCTATAACTTTTTTTAGTTTTTCAGTTAAAAAAATGAGATTTCGTATGTTAGTATATGACATCAATTATTAGGATTGATTGACGTATTCAATTGTTATTGGTCACTTCCTGTTTCACCGGAAATGACTACAACTTTTGATTTTTAAATGGCACCCCCGGTGTTTTTTTTACTTTATTCGATAGAAATTACTCTGAATAGAATGACATAATAATATCATATGTCAACTTTTGACATTTTCGCATATGGTTTATTTGAAATCATAAATTGCGGTTCGTAACGAAAATTTAACTCGAAATACCAAGGGTGTGGTATCAAATTATTCGTAAAAAATGCTTTTTCCAAATATACTAATGAGCCACCCTCGTTCCGTTTGAAAAAATTGAGATATGATTAAAATTACGATTTGAGCATTTTCACAATAAGATAAAACACAAAACATTAGACGATCAAATCTATTTTCCAAGGCTCCTTGATTAAGAATTAATGGTTTTAACACATCCATGGCACTCCAGATTGAAATTTAAAATACAATTTTGTTTTAAGCGAAAATTGTAGTCATTTCCGGTGAAACAGGAAGTGACCAAAAACAAATGAATACGTCAATCAATCCTAATTTGTGTCGTATACTAACATACCAAATCTCGTTTTTTTTTATCTGAAAAAATCTTTGAATAAGAAGACTAAGGAAGGAGCATATCAAAAATCTTAGGTACACCGCGATGGGCCTCAAATATGGCCGACTTAAATTCCGGTTCATCAGTGTCGTTCTAATTTTATTTAAAAAATGTAAAACTATGATGTAGGGTAGACGTGGGGTAGACTCAATAATTTGTTGTTTTATTTTACGTTGTGAATAAATGTTGGTAGTTATTAAAATTGTTATAAAAATATATAATTCTAATAAAAATAGATAAGTTATAATAAGTATTTATTACCACAAACATCCGATACGCTACTGAAGCAGGTAAGTCAAATTAACGTATCTAAATTCTTTGACATCTAATCTTTGACAAGTAATAAATAAAAGCTAAAATGCAAGAAAAACATATAATTTAGTTAATTTAAGTGAATTTCATAAATGATCGGTTTACTACACGTATGTATATTATATAGTCACTTACTAGCGAAAAGTTGTTCCATTATTTCACTCATTTTTTGCCGAGATCTACCGCACGCTACACAACCAACTATTTTAGAGTCTTTTTCGATAAATCGCGATAGTGTCACTGTTAATTTAAGTTCTGCCACAATTTCCATCTAGATTTACTACCTTTATACAACTATCAGTAGTAGAATAAATAATAACATAAAATAAGCTCCGTAAAGACTGACAAATCCACAAAATTTCAAATCAAATTCAAATGTGTCAAATGAATCGTCAAATAGAACTGTCAAGGATCCCCACCCTAGAGAGCTTTTATGGTGCTTTTTCCGCCCACCATACATGAATACATGGATAGCATTATGCTCCTTCCTTAGTCTTCTTATTCAAAGGAAAAAATAAAAAGGTTATAGGGGTGAGCCACTTTTGAGACGCACCCGGTATACAATTATGTATATTGCAACCATTAAATGTTTGACGTTTTGATAAATTAAACGATAAAACAAATAAAAAAACGGTAATGAAAAAATAGACTTAAAATAAAAACATAAAAGATTAAGTTAAGTATCTGACCAAAAAGCATTCAAAAAGTTCTCATTTTAGTTCCTCTTATATGTAGTTATATTTTAAACAGTTTTCTCTTCTTTCCTTCCGTCAATAGGATAATTAAACCCCCTGAAACGTTAAGTCTTTTTGTGAGATACAAAAATTTATATTTAAGAGCCAGTTAAAAATTTGCATCCCAAGATTCTGAACCTAGTGAAATTTTACATACAACATATAATATTTTGTTTTTTAAGTGTCTATTAGTGATATTCATAGAAGTTTTACTGTTAAGAACTGGCTATAAAGTTATCCACATTATTTATGGGTAGGTATTAAATTATTTATTCTTTAACAGTTATGAATTAAATTTAATTTATGTATACGAATCGTTAAGCAGCAATTATATTTATCGCAGTTTCAATCGCACCAATTTATTACACATATTAATGATTGTCAACTTGTCCTCTAAGTCTCTCCGCCATTGACATAATAATATATCGATGGCTGCGCCACAAAAACACAAAATCGACTTGCATTTCTCTTCAGAAGACAAGAAAAATGATAGCCATAATTCTAGGGTATAGAAGTTTGGTAAGATATATAATTTCCTATAGCAGCTTTATGTGGTCCTATAATGAAAGAACAGTGATGAATATATTGAGACAATATATTGCGCTGTCTGTCATTTTAATTCAAAAGTATATTTCATATCAATGCGGAAGATGCATATATTTTATTTTTCGCCAGAAACTGTTCAATTTATTAAAATAAATATGTGTAAATGCAAAAAAAACTTTTTTCTTGAAAACAGTACCACAGTTTTATAAAACGGGCCATTAAAATACTATGGACAACGCAAACGACGCCTCGCGAATTGAAACGATATTCTATTGGTCTGACGTCACCCGCCGTTCTCGTCGACCTGCGATGGCCAGCAGCAGCCAGACGTGTTCCGTTTATGTACGTATTTAGGTGGCGTACTAAGACATTTTTGTTGCTTTTAGCGTTGATTGAAGGAGCTTTTTATGCTTTTTTGTGCAGTTATTATTCGTATGTGTTGTGTGTTCTGAGAATTTTTTAAGTAATGGCAGATTCCGGGTTTGTAAAAGCACAATCAGATAACTTGCCACAAGTCGATGCTTTTATGTTGGCTGCTTTTATAAATACAAATTCCCAATTTATTGGTGCTGAATTACGAGGAAAAAAACAGAGAGGTATGTAACATTTATTCTTTGTAGTACTGAGGCATATTTAAGTATAAGTAGGTACCTATACTGTTAC
Source organism: Sitophilus oryzae (assembly GCF_002938485.1). NCBI lineage: Eukaryota > Metazoa > Arthropoda > Insecta > Coleoptera > Curculionidae > Sitophilus > Sitophilus oryzae. The sequence continues at coordinate 1,787,326 of NW_022146926.1, read as the reverse complement.
GAACTTTTATATAGTTATAAATATTAATGTTATAAACTTATTTTTCAGATCAGGTAGGGAGACGTATGGAGATAATGCTGTAGGTTATGTAGAAGTGAAAAGAGACAAAAATATTTGTTTAGTACGTGGAAAAGTAACTCCAGAGCATAGCGTGAAAAAGAAAGTTTTTTTTATATATTGACACCTCCTTACCTTTGTTATTTTTAAAGATTTTTTTTTAAGAAATTATAGGAAATAAATTGTTTATCCGTAATGAAAATATTATACAAGGTGCCCCATAAGCAAACGCCAAAATTAAGTTACTTTTTTAAGTGAAACACCCTAGATATTTTTGGATTCTTCGGAAATTTCTAGATATTCTAGATATATTTCATGTATAATATTGACAGTTGAAAAGCGAAAAATTGACAGTTGAAAAGCGAAAAATACCTACAATTTTCTGGACCACCTTTTTTGAGACACCCTGTATATCTAGAATTAATTTTAAAAGAGAGTATATGAAAAACCATGCAACTTTTTTATTTAATGTTTTCTTCTAAAACTTGCAGTTAAGGCTGTATGTGGGTGTCAAAATATAATGAATAACCCTGTACATTCAAATTTCATATACCTATGTAAGACAATATACATAAATATATGAACTTACATCAAAACGATCTTCACAACAATAAATCGTAAAAATAGAGGATAATTTAACGTTTTTCTTTTCATCTCTTCTCATGGCCTTGGACCATTTTTTTTTTTCTGTTTTCGCTCATCCATTACTATTTATAAATATCACTAATTACTAATTATGTATTAATTAACCCAAATAACTAAAATTTTGACTCGGATTCAACAGCGTTTAAAAGCAAACTGTGTAAATTAAACACGCGTCTGGCTCCACTCAACCAGAAGAACGGCGGGTGACGTCACAGCGGCAAGGCGCGGTAGAGAGCGTTTGCCCGGCCATTTAAATTAACAATATTTAATTATTTTATATTAGAGGCATTTCTTAACCGATATCAACGATTTTTTTTGTTCAATTTGTAATTATATGAACTATTTTTTAAAACCATTATTTAAATTACGTAGATAATCGAGGGCGCGATTTTTAAATGCATTGTTGCCAACCATGGACATATTCGGCACTGACTAACTGGAATTTAAATGTCCCGCTGGGGATTCAGGTGGTAGCTCTGCTGTAAAAATGTCAAGTTGCAGCAGATTTATTTCCTGACATTGCCATTCATTTTAACACTTTAGTTTTGTATTACGAATTTTTGTGGTGCCCGGTGGGCGTAGAGGTACAGGCTCTCGTCTACCAATCTCAAGAATCGCACACCCGGCTTTGCATCAGCCGACTATTTTTATTAAAATAAAAATAGTTTGGGTACCTAGGTCGACTCAGCCTTAAATCAGTACTTGAGATTCACAATCCTGAGGTAATAATAGGCGGTTGAAGCGTAGTGCTAGCCACATTACCTTCATTGTATACCGAACGGCTCTAGTATGGCAAGTTGTACCTTGCTACTCCCAAAGCGTTAAACGCTATATACGGGAGCTATTATTATTTGCCACGTTTTGTCCCTACAATTCACACCGGGAATAACGGAGGAATCTCCTGATTCCACAGCAGTTTAGGATCCTGTCTGTGTAGAGACATTTTTATCACAATCCAGTTCCAGTAGCAGTTCACCACAACCAGCTTGTGACCAGAACGGATAAAAAAAGGCCAGATCATTTCTTTTTATATAATTTAAATTCACTTGAATGCATTAAGCCCTTCAGGCATATTATATATTTGATTACTTTAGAGTCACTTTGAAATATTTTATTCATGTTATGCATATTTCTGATATCTACATAGTACGGTTTTTTTAATATAAAGAGTCCCTATATTTTGCTACCAAGATCGCCAAACTTTTTGCGGAATAATTAATAAAATATTAATATTCAGAAGCGTGCAGATTTAACTACCATCTTGAGTGATCTATTTTGATACATACTATTTACCAACAAACATTTTCAAACATCAAATTTTCCATAGTCTTATTTTATTCTAATTAACATTTAATTATTAATTATACTTAGTTATTAGTTTATCTCAGCGTTTCATTTGTGTAATTCCTAAAATAAGTAATACCTATATTCTGAGTTGATTTCTCAGTTTTCAACTTAGAAGTTTTCGAAAGTAAATGGAAAACTGAGTGGCGCCCAGTATATTATAAAGACGTAAGTATCGCAATTTAATTTTCACTAGCTCACGACCCATTGCTCACCGGCGAACAGCTCCGTCGCATAGTATTAGTTGTTTTAATATTTTTTCCTAAAGAAAATTCTTATAAAAAAACATTCCATCTTTTTTTATAACTTCTAATGCTACAATCGTCTGTAGAATTTGTCCATTCTCTGGCGAGACAGGCTTTATTTTTATGTGTTAAAAATATTGGTTCTTTGACCAAAGCTGTATAAAAACATAAAATGTATGATTAAATCCAAAAAATGGTAATACATACTATCATATCGACAAGAACCTGTTTCAAAAAACTGATTTTATAAAATTTTAATATATAATTTTATGGTTAGATCTGTTAAGTCCTATTGAAATGTCAAGATTGAAAAATAAAGATTTTATGCAAAAGAGAAATGAAAACGATTGAAATTAGGTGCCGACTGCCTTGGAATTTCAAACAAGAAAATCTCTAATCTATATGCAAACAACGTGTTCTGAATACATTACCTTGAGACCGATTTCAAATACAAAAAAAAACAACCGACAAAGCCGACAATTAGCTTTTTATAATTCCGTTTTCTACGAAAATAAAACCTCATTTTATAATACAGTTTCAATGTCCGATCGATTTCGTACATTTAAAAGAATTTACTTAATAAAAATTCACACAAATCAACACACAACAACATTTTGACAGTTTTTTGATAAATTTAATGTAACCTTGATAAAAGTATAAATAGTACAAGAGCTAGCACCGTCGGGAAAACGAGCATTTTAAGAAAGCTGGTTCTTTAATATATCTTTTGCTATGCTCTCTTGACCAAAGTGATGGCCCTCTGGCTGCCGGTAGACTACTGCGGTTCACTACTGCGCATCACATCTGTACAGGCTATCCCATTTTCGTGTTTTATGGGATTTATCGTTTATGAATAGAGATACTATAAAGCGATTTTCACATTACTTAGCTACTTTTTTATGAAACTAAATATGCTACACATATGTAGGTTCGTCCCAGCTTCCTTAGTTCCTGAAATACAGGAGAAATTTGTGATGCGCAGTAGTGAACAATGTTGAATACAGATATGATGCGCAGTAGTGAACGCAATGTCTACCGACAGGCATACGGCCAGCGCTCTGTTCAGGAGGGCATAGCAAAAGATATATTAAAGAACCAGCTTTCTTAAAATTCTCTCTCGAAAACGTTGGTAGCTCTAAAACTATAAGTAAAACAGCGAAATCGTTATAGAAATGAAAATATAAAATGACGCCAATCACAAAAATCGTATATCCGATGAAGGGAGGCATGAAAATGTAATAAATTTAAAAACTGCGTAAATTTCTAACCAATCGAAGTTTTTAAATTAAACCAATAAAATTAATATCTCCAAAAAAATCCTGTATGGGTATTTCGCCACTGCACTGCAAGAAAAATCTACAAAATAAAATAGTTCTTCTTCTTCTTCCTGTGCCTTGTGCTTAGCCGCACGTTGGCGATTGTCTGTACTCTTCATACAATGTGTAGAGTGCCGTTTTCGGCTCTTCGAAATATGGTGGCTGCGTCGCTGATGTTAACCAATCCCGTATGTTTCTTAGCCAGGAATGTCGTTTTCTTCCTGGGCCTCGCCGTCCCTCTATTAATTTCCTTGTAGAATCAGCTTAGGAATGTAATATTTGTCTCCTCTAAGGATATGGCCGAGGTATGAGACTTTCCTTTCTTTAACTATATTAAGCATTTCTCGTTCATAGCCTGCAGTTCTTAAAACTTCTTCGTTGGTGGCATGTGCGGTCCATGGCACACGTAAGAGTCTCCGGAGAGTCCACATTTCGAAAGCCTCGATGCGGTTCAGGGTTCTAGCCTTGAGAGACCAGGTTTCTGCGCCGTATAGTAAGATAGACCATATGTAGCATTTTACTACCCATAGTCTAAGTGTTAGCGGGAGACGGCGTGCTAATAGGAAGTTTTTAAGTTTAAAAAATGTTGACTTTGCATAATTTGTTCTAAGTTTAACTTCCTCATCGCAGTCCCATCGTTCATTGATCATGGCACCCGGATATTTAAATCGTGGAACTCGCTCTATAATATTTCCATCCACGGTCAATGCGGTGTTGATTGTAGGCTGGCGTCCTATTACCATAAGTTTGGTCTTGGCAGCGTTGATTTTAAGACCGAAACGATTTCCCATGTCCCGTATCTTATTTATTATTTGCTGGAGATCCTCTAAAGTTGGTGCTAGTATTGCCGTATCATCTGCATATCTTATATTAAATAAATAAATAAATAAATAAATCTTTATTCATCGTTGGAGTATACAAACAGATATAAATATAAATATATACTTCTGCAACTCATAAGACTAGTCAGAGAAAAAGTAGAAAAAAAAAGAGAAAAAGTACTTAAATTACACCTAAAAATCTAAAAATTCCTTTACCGAATAGAATACATTATTCAATAAGAAACTCCGCAGTTTGTTTTTGTAATTATCCTGATCCAAATTGGGCACAATTTAAGAAATCTTATTAAAACATTTTATGCCTAAGTATGACGGTGCATTCTGACTCACAGTCAGCCTTGAGTATGGTAGATGTAGATCACTGGCAAATCTAGTCTCATGAGAATGATAATCACTGTTTAATTGAAACTTATTGCTGTTAGTATATATATTCAAAATTAATTGATAAATGTACATGTTGGGAAGTGACATTATGTTATGCATTCTAAATAGTGGTCTGCAAGTTGTGTCAGGTGATACATTAAGCATATACCTTAAAACCTTTTTTTGCATGTTGAAAGTTTTTTGAAAGTGAGAGGAGGATCCCCAGGATATCAGACCATACTGTAGGATCGACTGTACTAGGCCAAAGTAAACAAGTCTCAGTATATCCATACTAACATTTGTACGTAGCGTTCTAATTAAGAAGCAAACACTGCTAAGTTTTGTACATAAAATATCTATGTGAATAGACCATGTTAGTTTTTGGTCCAAATTAAGACCCAGAAATTTCACTACGTTATCATTTCTTATTGACTGTCCTTCAACTGCTACATATAGGCTGTAGTCCACACTAACATTTTTTGGAAGAAATCGTATAAGAGCTGTCTTTTGAGAATTTAATATAAGGCCGTTATTAGTGCAATATTTATTAAAATTATTAGAAATCTTATTACATTTATCAATCATTTTATATAAATCTATATCACTTACTAGTGTATTTGTGTCATCCGCATATAAAAGAGAATATCCTGTACCATTAAAACACTTATGTACATCATTTGTAAATATAATAAAAAACAAAGGTCCCAATATAGAGCCTTGAGGAACGCCCTTGTTAATATTTGCTCTACTAGATTTAGCGCCATTAACTGTAACGGTCTGTGTTCTATTTGATAAATATGAGGCAGCCCAGTTCAATGGTATACCCCGTACTCCCACAGAATATAACTTCTCTAGCAAAAGCTTATGATCAATACTATCGAAAGCTCGGCTTAGGTCGTAAAACAAACCAACAGTATGTTCACGATTATTCAGTGATTTGTAAATATATTCCAGACAATCATAAATTGCAGTTTGTGTCGATCTATTCTGCCTGAAGCCATGTTGGTTTTCATTTAATATCTTATATTTATTTAAAAAATTTACAAGTCTTCTAGAATATGCTTCTTCAAAAACTTTTGATATTTGACTCTGAAACAAATCGAACGATAATTGTTTCTATCTCTATTATCACCCTTGCCTTTATAAAGTGGTATACATTTAGATTCTTTTATGAGTTGTGGAAATTCCCCACATTTAAATGATTCATTTATCAAATACGAAAGAGGCCAACATATTATGTCGGTGACATATCTGAGAGCTTTCCCATGAATTTCGTCGATCCCTGCTGAACATTTTTTTGTCGTTTTTATTAAGATTTCTCTTGTTTCTTGTACGTCTATGTCCTTAATAAACAAACTAGATGGGCCCACAAATTCAAAAAATATATCTTTAAAATTTGGATCAGGACAATTTTTTACGACTTCCAAAAAATGAGTGTTAAAACTGTTACATGTATGAATATTATCATTGGTAATTAAATTACCATGATCATCATTAATTAATATTAAGGGATGCCTAGTAAAACCATTCTTACATCTAGATTCATTTATAATTTTCCAGCACTCCTTAGGTAAATTTGCTGCATTTTGTATCCTCAAATTATTATTTTGGGATTTAGCGTATTGTACTTTATTTTTATAAATTTGTAATAATTGTTTATATTTCAATGTATAGAATTCATTGTTTAAGTTTTTTTCAAGTTCTTTCATTTCACATAACATGCTATGTAACTCCTTAATTTCAGGGGATAACCAGTTCTTTCTCTTTCTTTTTATGTTATTTCTCATTATTGGAAAAGTACAATTATAATGAAAGAGCAAAGTATTATAAAATGCAGCAAACCCACCCTGAAAAGTTTCAGCGATATATGTATCCGCCCATTGCTCATTTTCAATAACATTATAAAAAATATTCATATTTGTCTTATTTAATTTTCTACAATAAATATATGAATCTGTCCTTAATGTTTGATATTTAAAATTAAATTTACATAACTGATATCTATGATCTGAATAAAAAACTGACGATACAGCTAACACTTCACAGTCCAGCACATTAGAAAATATATTGTCAACAAAAAACAAGTTGAGCTCGAGCCCTGTACTCTAGTAGCTTCATTAATATGGGGTGATATATCATATTCTAATAATAAATTTAATAAATCTTTTTTATTACCTGACTCCTCAAATAAATTGATGTTTACATCACCACACATTATATACTGATCATTACTATTATAAATGGATCCTAAAAGGTCATTTAATTTTTTTAAAAATTCAGTCACAGGACTGTCAGGGGTTCTGTAGACAGACAGTACATACAAATTGGATTTCAATATTTCATTTTTTAGTACCAAAGCACATGCCTCAAATTCTTTTTCAATAGATTTTGTGTACACTATTTTATGAGCTTGAATATTTGATTTAACAATTAAACAAACACCACCGCGATTATTTTGCCGATAGAAAGCAGATACAATTTTATACCTCTCTGGACATACAAAGTCAAGTTCACTATCTTTACACCAGTGTTCTACGAGTGACACAATATCTGGGTCCTCTTGATTGAGTGTTATATTTAGCGCACTTTTTTTTCCCTGCATACCAGCTATGTTCAAATTGTTTTTAACCAGCAATGTTCAAATATTGTTAATTGGAACTCCGTTAATCTTAATTCCTCCACTTTCTCCTTCCAGGGCCATTTGAAATATTTTTTCGCCGTATATATTAAAAAGTATTGGTGACAGTATACAGTCCTGGCGGACTCCTTGACAGACATTGAAGGTGTCTGTGGATAAATTTTTGTTAACTCTTATCTCTGCGGTTTGGTTCCAATATAGTTCCTGTATGATTCTAATGTCTTTGGCGTCTATTCCTATCTCGAGCAGTCTGTTTAGGAGAATATCGTGTTTAACGTTGTCGAAAGCCTTCTGATAATCTATGAAGCACACAAAGACATCTTGGCGTTGATCATAACATTTCTGGATTAGTAGCTTGATTGAAAACAAAGCCTCTCTGGTACCCAGCCCCTTAATGAAGCCGAACTGTGTCTCTCCGCTTTTTTCTTCACATTTCGAGTATATACGAGCATGCATGACTCGAAGAAAAAGTTATATAAAAGATATTTTTTTGTAAACACTTCTTCTTGCCTAACAAAGAATAAAATGCTTAACGTCTCGGAAAGTTTATCTCTTTCCGAAACGTTAAGCATTTTATTCTTTGTTAGGCAAATTTTTATTACTGTAAACATAACTTCTGACAAGCAGTGTCCGTTTAGGTTTAACGCAGAAGTGTTTACAAAAAATAACTATTTTATTTTGTAGATCTTTCTTGCAGTGCAGTGGCGAAATACCCATAAAGGATTTTTTTGGAGAGATGAATCCGCCACATTTTTTAAAATTAATATCGTATCATCGTATCGTCGGACAACGGATGCATGAGAATCAAGCTTAAGACAGTGATGTAAAAAACTTAATGAAAAATCAAATGTATTAAAAAGGGATAAAACTTGGGTTGACACATTTCTTGTATGCGGTATTGCCTTTTGCATCAAATGTTCAAACCGCACAAGTAGGAGTTTACGAAAAATATTGCAACTAGAGTTGGAACTTTATTTTTCACAATTAGTTACTTATTTTACTACAGCTGTAATAGATTATATTTTGCTTAGATAATATTATCTTCATTGCAGTAGTATACATGAACGTTTTTCAAATAGATTTTTTTCTACGCACGAAAAACCGGCAATACTGTGTGCCGCTTATTATTTTGTCTCTTTGTCTGTCAACCGGCCATTTATATTTATCTCTGTCGCATGCGTTAAAATACAAACCACGTAGAAGTGTTCTGGATAAGCAAATATTATATCATTAAAAAAAAGGCAAGCAAAAGCAAATGGAATAATTATACGCCAATATAAAGCAAACATTGTGCAGAAAGAAGGGAAAGTGCATAAAGATTAGTCACATCAACTCACTCAATCTTAAAAGCTGAATATCCTTACTAGGCGAACATTCGCTTCTCCTTTTGGCTCCCAAGCCTATTCCAGTCTCGCATATCACCGAAATATTTTCGTCTTCCATCGATTGGTCCAGAGTGTTGAAGCTCCTGGTCGGCGTACTACTCGCTTTGGCTTTCATACTAATAACCTGAAAGAGTACGTTGCAGTTTAATATATTCGTGATAATAAGATTTTTACCTTTACCTGGTTTGTTAGGCTTTCAATTTCCGACTCCATCTCGTCGTTTCTGTCCTTCAGTTCTGAGTTTCTGATCTGCAAAGTGGTCAGTTTTGCTAACAGCATTTCGCTTTCTTCTCTTTCAATCTCACTGAAAAAGTATATTTAAGTTTTAAAAGTCTACAACATTGTGTTTTCATTGACAGTTGTTGAGGTTAAGTTTTAGCAACTTTGAATAAAAAGAATAAGGAGGGAGTATATTAAAAATCTTCGATCGACAGCGACGGGTTCCTAAAATGGCCGACTATAATTTGTTGTTTTATTTTACGTTGTAAATAAATGTTGGTAGTTATTAAAATTGTTATAAAAATATATAATTCTAATATAAATAGATGTTATAATAATTATTTATTAACACACACATCCGATACGCTACTAAAGCAGGTAAATCAAATTGACGTATATAAATTCTTCCACGTCTAATCTTTGACAAGTAATAAATAAATAAAAGCTAAAATGCAAGAAATTTTAAATGAATTTGATAAATGATCGGTTTACTACACGTATGTATATTATACATATAGTCACTTACGAACGAAAAGTTATTCCATTATTTCACCCGATTTGTGACCGAGATCTACCGCACGCTACACAACCAACTATTTTATAGTCTTTTTCGATAAATCGCAATAGTGTCACTGTTAATGTAAGTTCTGCCACAATTTCCTTCTAGATATACTACCGTTATACAACTATCAGTACTAGAATAAATAATAAATAACATAAAATAAGCTCAGTAAAGACTGACAAATCCACAAAATTTCAAATCAAATTCAAATGTGTCAAATGAATCGTCAAACTAGAGTCCTCTTTCCGTTGACCATGAATGAATACATGGATAGCATTATACTCCTTCCTTAATCTTTTTATTCAAAGATTCAAAGCAAAACAAAGGAATCAAATGTTTACCATCTTACCTGACTTTCTGTTTTTCCGCTTCCAAAATCTCTATTCTGCCTGTCAGCACATCTTTATCCTTTTCTAGGTTGCAAATTCGTCCGTTCAACGACTGGTTCTCTTTCTCTAGGTTCAAAGAGTATTTTTGAGCCGTTACCATATCGTTTTTCAGTTTTATCGTTTCGGTTTCGAGTGTCGATATTTTGTCCTCTAGCGATTGATTTATGACGCCCAGTTGCTCCTTGTCTTTCGTATATTGTGAGGTGATATCTCGTAACATGTCGGCATGGCGCTGTTCCAGTAGTTTCACCTGAAAAATAACATAGTTCATTTGAACTACTCTGTTATGTACTCGTATATGACAGAATATATGACAATGACAGCTACTGGCTGACATTTTAATTAAAAAATAAATTGTTTTTGTATTAATTTTTGTATTTCGTCTGTTGAAATTGTCATTTATCTCACTGGACAGCCTTTGGTGTGTCCGGTTAGAGAATATATGATTTCGACAAACGACATTTCAAAAAATGACAAAGACATCAATCAGCTTTTGAATTAGAATGAGAGAAAATTTGTTTTCAAAAAAGGACATTCAATATACAAGAGGTTTGTTCCAACCAGCATTTCGGGATCGTTTCGAAATCGTACTCGAATCGGTTTTCTTGTACTTTGTTAGCATGCGCGGATTTCGAATAGTTTCGTGACGGTGCAAAAAGTATCAACGTTGGAACGCTCTGTGGATTGTTTTCGGGACTATCAAAAGTGTCAAGCGAACGTGTATCGATCGGTTTTTTGTTTTTGTTTAGAATTTCATAACATAACCCTATTATTTTTGTTTGCAATTTGCAATAATAATAATTATTATTCTTGAAATGGAGAATGAGAATCCAGTAATTGTTGGTAAGTGTTGTTTTAACTGTATACTCACTAACTCGCTTACCTATCCTCTCTTTTATGATCCTGTTATGCGTAGTTTCCTGTTATTTCATTGTAGTGGTAGAATTTTTGAACATAAATACCTATCAAAGAGTAGAATCTAGTAAAATGACCAGACTGAGATTTACTCCACACAAACTCACAAGCAAAAGTATAACGCATACGTATTCGAATTCGTAAAAATAACCAAGAGAAGCATCAGCCGGACGCCGCCGGTAATGCGCAAGTCAACCCAAACAGTTCTCAATTTGGACCATATACCGAAATTACCGTTCTGAAATTGTAACTAAACGATCCCAAGGTAGGTTGGTACGCAAATAGGATCGTCCGATAACCGGCAAATCTCGGTTGGAACACATTTGAATTACTGCGCACGAGCGTGATCTTTCGGTGACGGTTCTGCGGCGGGTTGGAACAAACCTAGGGTATCCCAGGCTGAGCGTGCATTAGAAGTTTCTAAAGAACTACAATATCTAGATCGAAGATTATTTATTCTAAGCTAGATAAAAAAACTTTATCTATCCTCCAAATTTTTTTCTCTCAAAAACGGTTGTTAGATATAGAGTGTTTGATATCAAAATTCATAAAATTTTACAGAGAAATGGGGGTACCCAGGGTTGCGTAGGTAGAAAATTTTACATATTCTACCGTATTTTCTACACGTAGAATATTAATTTTCTACACCAACTAATTTGTTACATGTCAAGATGTAGAAAATTAGTTTTATATATTGAAAACCATTTTTTGCATTTATATTTGTTTTAAATACTGTAACACAATGAGCAGTACATGAAATAAATATAACAATAACTCTAATTTTTAAAATTAACATATAAGAGCTTATACCGTATGATCGAATAAAAACGGCGTCAGCGATGGCTATGAAATGAAGATCGCTGTCATTTTATATGTAAAATTATATGGGAAATGCCATCGATCGTCATTTCCAAGCCAACTGGACGCCATTTTTTTTCGATCATACGGTATATTTATTTTAGAAATATATAATATAAAAGCCTCGATAATAGCTTAATTATGAATTTTTATATTATTTGAAATAGAGATGGTCTGTCCAACGGCTAGATCCAACAGTGACAGTTGTGTCTGTCATTATAATTCACAGGCATATTGTATTTTCTGTTTTTATTTGGATTTATCTTCCCTGATTCGTTAGAGATTATAGTATGTTTTATATTTAACAAAAACTACTTTTCAATAGTAAAACTCTCAACAGAACAAAAAAAATATGAAACACGTAACATAATGATAAAAATAAGAACTACGAACTTCAAATTATTATTATATGTATACAGCTTATAAAATCAGAATTCTTTGACAGTCTTCAGATTAAATAGAATAAAATAATCTAATAGTCTTTAGATCGATTAGTTTCTTATATTCAGTAGTTAGTACCGTCACAGAATAGAGATAGCGCGTGCGCACGTATTACAGTTTTAATACTTACAGAATTTACAGAAAATACCCAGGAGGGAACTTGTAAAGGGGAAAGACAGCTTTAAATATACAAAATTAATTTATACATGTACCCGGATTTTATACATTTTCTACTTAATATTCTATATTTTCTACGCTCTATACACGTAGAAAATTAATTTTCTACGTGCCGTTACCCAACCCTGGGGGTATACCCACTTAAAATAAGAAAGTTGCTGTCAAGTTCCGGTATTTCCGAAAGTGCCGCCATTTAAAAATATTTTTAATCGTTAAATCTCGTTGTGAAACAGTAATGTGCAATAAATCTCCGATTTGAATATTGTAGTTCTTCAGAAACTTCTAATGCACGCTCAGCCTGGGCCACCCTGTATGCCATTATTTATTTTATCAATAAATACTTTTAATTAATAGCCAATTCATTACAACTATTTCATTCTATTTTAGTAAATACTATAAGTGGAACATTTGAACTACTAGAATCTCACCTGGTTAAGAGTATTCTGTTCCATTCGAATATGGTTGTCATCCACTTCCTGGGCCAACATGGTCGCCCGGTTATTCGCCTCGCACACGTCCAACTTTAGTTTCTCCCTCTCGGCCTGAAGCTGTTCTAAAATAGCTCTCAAACACTTGATCTCAGACTGATACAGACTGAGATTAGCTTGGAGCAGGATCAGATGGGGACTCTGATATTCGTCTCGAGTAGTTTCGGTTATCGAGCGAGTCTGTTTCTCCAGAACCTCAGCTAAATCTGAAATAGAATTGAAATAAGATAATATATTTTTAGTAGTGGGAACTATCGAATGAATACTATCGAAACATTCGATAGTTGCAATTCATTCGAATAATTCGATAGCTAGTAAGAAAACATTCGTCGAAAAATATTCGAATAAAAATATCGAATAGATGCGTCATCTGCCTTGAAATATATTAATTCGGCAGCAAAAACCATTCATTTGTAAAATTCATTTATTCGTCAGGATCGATTATAGTAAAATATAAACTGGATTTTAGTTGTCGCCCGGCGACGTAGGTTTCTTTCCTAGAAACCCGACAGCGGTCGGCGGTCGGTGACAATGGTATGAAAAAGCCGGCATCTTTGATTTTGAGTCAGATAAAGATAAGGACATTATTATTTTTTTTTATTGAGGTGCTAGTATTTACACAGAAAATACATTATGAACGGCGCTGTTGCCGTATATTCGTATTAGTTGGTATTAGCAAAGAATATTCTTTGGTATTATAGTTAGTTAGGGGATAGTATGACTATATATTTTGCATCTTTTTTATTAATATTCTGTTGTTACACTGCAATAATACTTTTATATTTTGGATGTAGGAAAATGATTTTAATGTTTTTAAGCAAAACTGGTTTAATAAATAATAATAACAGTAATAATTTGTTATACCTATTAACACCAAAATTTAAAATCATTTAATATAAACATTTTTTTAAGTAGTAGCGAAATATAAACAACAAATTAGAAGTCAAAATTATTTATATTAGATCCTATTTAAAAATAATATAGTCTCTAAATTTTTTGTGTGGCAACGTTGGCTTATTAAATAATAATAATTACAGAACTAAATTGTTATATTAACAACAAATTTTAAAATCATGAAATATAAACATTTATTAATTTTCTAAGCATGCAGTGTAATAGAAGAAAAATATAAATAAAAAATTAGAAATCAAAATAATTATATATGTGTATTACATTTTATTACTTTGTATTAGTATTTAAAAATAATATTTGCTTTTACTGGCATTTACTTTAAAAATAAATAAAATATTTGTTCGCAAAAATCTACATGTAAGAGAATTAGCATAAACAAAATACAAATATCGTTAACTTTTTTTTAAATTGGCACCCCATATAATTTTCCCATCCCAAAATTTGAGTTCGATAACCATTTACTTAACCACATTACCACATTACTTAAATATGATTATTAAGTTCAACTAATTCATATTACTAAAACATCTAAAATACAAATACATATGTATTTTTAAAATTAATTGTAAGTTCACCTCATCTCTCTTAAAAATTGTTACTTCTCAAAATTTCCCATTAAAAAAAAATAGACCATATACCGTATAAAATTAAGCAATTGAAAGATCGGAAAATCACACAAATTTTCAGAAAAATTTTGACCACCTGCACACACGTACACAATCATCAATTTAAAAAACACTACTACTTTAGTATTTTTAAATATTTTAATAAAACGCAAAAATAGCACAGTATTTAGAAGGCAAGTTATAAAAATTTGGAAGGACTAATAATGCACTGACGCAGACAAAAATCAAACGAATACTAAATTTCATTTATAAAAAGCATTGGATAGTCGTGGCTTAACGATAATCATTTAGTCGCACGGCGAGGTTGTCACATATGCTTTAGTATACAAATGAATGAATGATTTTATTCGAATGAAACCATTCGATAGTTGAAATCATTCATTCAGTAACCATTCGATAGTCTAATACATTCGATAGTTCCCATCGCTATATATTTTGAACAGAGCTGCAACCTCACAGAAAACTTTAGTCTTTTTTTGATTTAAATCATTTTAATGATTTAAGTCATTTGGTTTTAAGTCATTTTTCGAAAGCAGACTTGTCTTTTTCAAAATGTTGCTTATTATGTTTGAATTTTCTTACCCATAATTTTAATGGTCCTGGAATTGAATCCCAATTCGTGAATTAGTTCTTTAGGCGAATGAATACCGACGTTCTCCCACATTTCGATTAAGGTATCCGTGTTGATTATACCATTCCCATCGGGTCCTAAAGTGACGTATTGGAACGTTCTGGAATCGGGAAATAATTCTTTCGGAGATGATCTAAAGTTGACCGGTTGATCGTTACTGCTTAAAACGTCAAACCACGTTTCGTCCCTTTGGATTACGTCCAGAACCTCTTTGAAGCTTATTTTTCGGTTGTAATTTACGGATAATTCGTCCGAGAATTGTTTGATGACTTCGTCAGCTAACTTATGTAATCCTGGAACCAATAATGGTATAAAATAATTCAGTTTCTTTAACATCCACAGGGTGTAAATGAATAATGAGCGACAGAAAATGAGCTGAATGTTTATCCCGTGTATTTATTTATACAGGGTTAGGCGGGCGTATGTAGCTCCTAGAATAAAAAACTTGAGAATTTTGTTTAAGTGAAAAACTAAAGTATCTGCGAGAATATATTTCAGGAAAATATTTTAACTTCTATATGGTGGCTCAAAAAAGTGAGTGGATCGGGATATTTTTTTTAAAATGAAACACCCTGTATATTATTGCATTTTTAGCTTCCTTCAGATCACTTTATATAATCCGAAGATATGAGTAAATATATTTCGAGATTTTGAGAGATATTTTCGATTTTGAGAGATAATAAATTAATAAAAATATATTTTTTTAGTCTTTCTTAAAAAAATTATTAAAAATACAAGAACTGTCCTGAAATCAAAACTATATTAGGTATTTACTCTAGATGGTCTGTTCTTACTTTGCTATAAATATGGTAATCGTTAATCATACAGGATGTTGAAAATTCTACGCCAAACTTTCTAAATATAAAATAATTTTTCTTCGTCTTTTTTTTAATGGAACACCCTGTATATTATTTTTTCAGTAGATGGAAAATTAAAAAATGAACATTTTTTGTATTTAAAGTATTTCAAATTTTTTAATGGTTTCGTCGATACACGCAGTATTATTTCATAATACTGTATATTATACGAGGCATGTTTTTTAAGTAAGTACCGTTTTGGAATTAAAAAAAAACGTGTAAAGATATCGCAATAATTTTATTTTAACATGAAAGCCTGTACCTTAATCTACTTTTCTACATAATATCCGTGAATATTGAGGCACTTGTCATAACGTGGCACCAGTTTTTCAATACCCTCCTCATAAAAATTCTGCCGCCTGACTGGTTAACCACTGTATCACAACTGTTTTGACTTCGTTATCGTCTGAAGACGCTGACCGCCCAGGTGTTTCTTCAAGTGCAGGAATAAATGGTAGTCACTGGGCGCCAGATCAGGGCTGTATGGAGGATGATCTAGAGTTTCCCATTTAAAAGATTTGATGAGATTTGGTCCGATTAGCCACATGTGGACGGCATTATCATGCAGCAAAAAACAATACCCTTACTCAACTTGCCACGTCTTTTGTTTTGGATTGCACGGCGCAGATTGTTCAATGTCTCACAATAAGATGCTGCATTGATTGTTTCATTACGAGGCAGAAACTCCACTAGCAATACTCCTTTTCTGTCCCAAAAAACTGTGCACATGATTTTCCGGACAGAAATTGTTTGCTTAAACTTCACTGTTTTGGGTGATGATGAATGTCGCCATTCCATGGACTGTTGTTTCGATTCTGGTGTGACGTAGGCCACCCATGTTTCGTCACCAATAAAATTTTGTCTAAAAAATCTTCACCTTCATTGTGGTACTGCTCAAGGAAAGTCAATGCACTGCCTAAACGTTGGGTTTTGTGCAAATCCGTCAACATTTTCGGAACCCAACGTGAACACAATTTCCGGTAATTCAAGTTCTCGGTCACAATGCGATACAAAACACTACGAGAACATTGAGGAAAGTAGTCGCACAATGATGAAATCTGTAAAGCGCCTGTTTTCTTTCACCTTTTCGTCCACTTTCTGCACCAAATCTTCATTAACGACCGAAGTGACGCCCACTCCGTTCTTCATCATGCACATTTGTGCGGCCATCTTTAAATGCTCTCACCCATTTCCTTACCATTCCATCACTCATAATGTTTTGTCCGTAACTTCACAGATCTCACGATGAATATCGATCGGTTTTTACGCCTTTAGCACTAAGAAATCGTATGACAGCCTGTACTTCACAATCGGCGGGCTCACGATTGTCGGAGGCATCTTAAACACTCAATAAACAACGTATACAATGAAGAATCAGACTGTACTGGCGTCTGTGCATAGACAAGAGATGTAGGTAACCAGCGCGCATGCGCGGAACGCCGACCGTAGCGCTGCGGCGGCGGAATCGCAAAACGGTGGTACTTACTTAAAAAACATGCCTCGTATAATAATAAGGCTTTTTCAACGGTAAAATACGAGAGAAAAATCATTGGGTGGCTTTGATAAAAATTTACTGTGGAAAATGCCATATGAAATATAAAACCACGATTCTGCTTAAACTGCTCGACGTTTAAAGCTTATTTTTGGCAAATGTGAGAAAATTTTATCCAGTTTGTATGTTAATGGAAATTCTTGCTTTGCTTTATCATCACCATTACAAATTATTAATTTGACGCCAACGAAGTCGCGGGTACACGCAGTACCCGCTAGTTTATGTGTAAAATTAATTCGAACTCTAGTGTGATTATGAAGAATATACTACACATTTTCTTATATTGCTATTTTTTGACCGCAAATGGTAAAATCATAACTAAGAGCTTCTCGCCCGTCGAGTGAGAAATGCTGCCAGAGACTGCTACGCAATTCAGGATCTACGCGGATCGAGGGGCAGGGCGTAGGTAGATTGGAATGTATAGATATAGATGAGTGGCGGCATTTTGGCTTTTTTTATATCGCAATTTGTAAACAGCGCTTATTTGTAAACAACCACCGTTTTTAGAGAGGTATTTTAGATAACAATCGATATTTAGAAATGTTTTGACACCCTGGAAATACTACCACCGAGCACGTCACTGTTGCAACTTGCAACTGCGTTAATACGCCTGGCGGTGACCGCCTCATACTCTTTCAGATATTTAGCAATAAAATAAAGAAACCTGTTATTTTTAAGCTGTTATTCTAAGCTGCTTTTTATAAATAACTATAACAGTTTCAACTGTTATCTAAAAATAACAGTTAAAAATTGAAACTAATCAATAAAGTGCATCACTTACCTATAGCGTCACATACTAGAACCAATTCTCTCTGATTAAGATATCCATCTTCACCTACGCCCAACTTCTTCCATGCCTCTCTCAGCATGTCCTCGGTACACACGATATCCGGCTCATTTGATAAGTTTGACGTTATAAAATGATTGTCTGGCGTGTTGTTCAAATCTTTTCGTCCAGGTAATGATGTACATCTAATAATAAATAAAATAACCAAAAATAATTTATATGTTAGAAAAATACAAAAAATAAAATAAAATATACCTTTTCAACTTATAGTTAGTTTTCCGTTTTTTCGATAAAACTTCGCTTTGTGAATTAGATCGTTGGACTGGGGTGCCGTTTGCTTTTGTAGGCGAATTTTCGTTTTCTTCGTTAAAAATGGAGTTGATGTCTTCAGTTCTAGGTCTAATATATATTTTTAAATATGAACAATTTACTTAATATCGAAATATACAGGGTGCAAATTAATAAAATTCGGAAAATGATTGCTTTCTAAAGGTGCGTTCACACTGGCTGCGCCGCGCAAAACATTCTTTTAACATTAGCGCGCACAAAAGTATATGTTAAAAAAATGATTTGCGCGGTGGCGCAGCCGGTGTGAAAACACCTTAAAAAATAAATTGGTTTCATATGAATGTACATATTGTTTATATGTTCAGTTTGACACTTCCTTCATATACCGGGTATTTTTCACAAGTAGTTCACCCCAATAACTTTATTTTTTTCAGATAAAATAAAAGATTTGGTATGTTAGAATATGACATCATAGATAAACGACACAATTTTAGATTGGAAAGCGCCCATAAGGACAATGTAAATACTATCTGGCGCTATTCTTACAACGGTCGCTCCCCAAAGCTTTGATAATTTCGGAGCGGTTCGGCTTTTTCCGGAATTATGTCGCCAAATATTGTTTATTCAAATTTATTATTTTCTTTTAATTTTTTAAATAAAATAAATACAGTGTGTTGCATATAAGAAACTTTATTTTATACCGTATGATTGAGAAACAACGGCGTCAGCGTTGGCTATGAAATGAAGATCGCTGTCATTTTATATGTAAATTTATATGGGAAATGTCATCGATCGTCATTTCCCAGCCAACTGGACGCCGTTTTTTTTTTCGATCATACGGTATAAGGACATGTATGAAATACCTATGAAACATTTGA